>NW_009930687.1:0-370 GCF_000696875.1 Nestor notabilis
AGCCCCCGGAGCGCAGGGATGCTCGGCACAGCCCACTGGAGCGGAGCCCCCCGCTTTACCGCCCCAAAGACCTCCAACAACCCAACAACCCCGACAGCTGGGGCTTGCATGAAGGGCTGCCTCGCACCCCGCACCCGGAACACGCCGCTACACGGGGTTTATTCCCGAGCATCACATTCCCATGGGCTTCCGCCCCATCCCCGGTTTTTTTACCATACTCCCCCACATGTTTCCCCCCCTCCCTTCTCTCCTATTTCAGCATCCTTGTGAAAGAAGAGGCTATTTGGGATGCTAACGGAGTGCAAGAGGTGTGTGTGGCTCTGCTCACCCCTATGGCTGGGGTGGTGGGGGGGGGGGAACCCCCAGGCCC
>NW_009930687.1:406-5370 GCF_000696875.1 Nestor notabilis
GGGCTTGCTTGGATGCTGTGTGCGAGCCCTTGCTCCCTATGAGTGGGGAATGGGATGCCCAAGCTCTCTGGGAGTCAGCCCAGAGTATTGACCAGCAGAGATTGTGCCCCATCATTGCTTTAGGCGAAGGGGGAGAAGATGATGAAGGGGCTTCCCGTGGTGCCTGCAGATGGCTTTTCTTCCCCCCTTTTATTTTTAGGAAGGAGAGGGGGATGCGCTGTGATGCCAGATCCAAACCCACCTTCTCCCACAGCTCAAACGTAGCAGGAAATCCCCTGCCATCGATACCTGTTGCAGGATATCAGCTTGGCTCATTAATTACCTGCGTTGATTATGAGGCAAAGCTTCTCCCTGGGCATGATCCATGCTGCTCACCACCTTGCTAGGATAGGTGCAAGGGGAGAAGGGGGTTTTCTTCAAGATGGATGACGGGCTGTCTCTGTAACTAGCTTGCCTCCTCCCCTTGAAGAAGAGAATTCACATCCCCAAGCGAGCTTTCAAAGGGAAAGGAGCTGGCATCTGGCCTGGAGGTTTGCAGAAGATTGTCTGTCTTGGTGTCGCAGCACATACAGGAATGGCTCAATGTGGCTGCAAAGTGCAGAGGACCCTGATACGTCCCAGCACTTGCCATGCACAGGATGCTCTCATGTTCTTCTCAGGGCTCCTTCCCCAAATTCCCTGGGCTCTCCACATGCTTGAGGTTTGAAGAAGGTGCTGGGACGAAAGAGGGCAGGAGGGGGATGTTTGTGCTTATGTAAAACTGGACTGAGGCAAAGGTAAGTTGCTGATGGGCAGTCCTAATGCTTGAACTTGATGATCTTAAAGGTCTTTTCCCACCCAGCTGATTCTATGATGTCCATCCATATGTTTGGTTGGGTGGGGATTTGAGGCTCTGAAGGGGGAATGGCTTTAAGCTGGAAGAGGGGAGATTTAGATTAGATGCAAGGAAGTTGTTCTTTACTGTAAGGGACTGGCACAGGGTGCTCAGAGGAGCTGTGGCTGCCCCATCCCTGGCAGTGTTCAAGGCCAGGTTGGACACAGGGGCTTGGAGCAACCTGCTCTAGTGGAAGGTGTCCCTGCCCGTGGCAGGGGTTGGGATTTTAGATGATCTTTAAGGTCCCTTCCAACCCAACCCAGTCTTTGAATCCCAATCCAACTTTGAATCCCAGTATTGGTGGTACTTTATCAGAAGGTAAGAAACCACCAACTAGAAGGCAAACATCTCTCTTGGAGAACAAGCTGGCATGTAAGCCCATGTAGAGAGCATACACACCTCTTCTTACACGCACCCTGTGTGACTGTTGCCTCTTTACTATAGAATCATAGAACCCTGGAATGGTTTAGGTTGGAAAGGACCTTAAGATCATGCAGTTCCAACCCCCTGCCATGGGCAGGGACACCTCACACTAGACCATGTCACCCAAGGCTCTGTCCAACCTGGCCTTGAACACTGGCAGGGATGGAGCATTCACCACTTCTCTGGGCACCCTGTCCCAGCGCCTCAGCACCCTCACAGGGAAGAACGTCTTCCTTAGATCCAACCTGATGGTTTGCAGTATGTTGAGGCTACAAAATACAACAAAAAAGAAAAGAAAATGAGCATTAAATCAAGTCCCTTTAGAACTTCCATTTGTCATCACATTTTGGGCTTAGAAATACCTCGTGGTGCCTCTTGGAGTGAGGGTTTTTTATTAGTCTGATTATGCTGCAATAATCTCTCATGTTGCTCCAGGAAGTTTTCAGGGAATGGGGAGGGTGGGAAGAAAGGAAAAGAAAGCTAATATTTAAAATGATAGGGCTGCTCGATTGCTGACGGTCTTGCACAGACACACATCACTGCCCCCTTTATGGGAATGTAAATTGGTTGCCTCTGTCAGAGAACATGAGAGAAGACTTGCTGATTTTAATTTGTTGGAGCGAATCACCCCCTGCCAATGTTATCAAAATTAAACTGGGGACTGTTTCTTCCTTTCCTTCTATTCCCTCTGTGGGTTTGTCTAAAATATCCCTTCATAAAGCATTGATCAAGGAGCTGATGATAAATGAGCTGTTGAGACTGTAAAAGCTCTGCTGGGTTTGGTGTCGTGCCTTGTCCCTGGACAATGGGGATTGAGGAAAGCAAATGGTACATGGAGGAAGAATGAATGGAGACCTCGTAAGGAAATCTAGACTTTCTATCCATTTGGAATATCTGGCCATAAAAATTGAAAGAGAGAGCTGTAATCTAATGCGTGTTAGTGCAGCATGTCAGTACGTTGGTGCACTGAAGTGAATGTATGAAGCAAGATACAGAAAGTCTGCAAAATCCTCTTTCCAGTGAGCATCACAGAATCATAGAACCATAGAAGGGTTTGGGTGGGAAAGAACCTTGAGATCATCCAGTTCCAACCCCCTGCCATGAGCAGGGACACCTCACACTAGACCATGGCACCCAAGGCTCTGTCCAACCTGGCCTTGAACACTGCCAGGGATGGAGCATTCACCACTTCTCTGGGCACCCTGTGCCAGCACCTCAGCACCCTCACAGTAAAGAACTTCCTCCTTAGATCCAACCTGAATAGTTAGTTGTTTACTCCATGTAGGGCTTCTGCTCGATGACTTGATTTGGCTTGTGAGAAGGAGGGAGAAATCCTGCATGTATTTGGGGCACCATTTTGTGCATACAATATACATGCTCCAGTGCATATTATTGCCAACTCTTCTTCTGAACATCTACTTTTGGTCAGAGGCAGCCCTTGTGATACCTCATCCTACAATGTCAGCACTCCCACCTGCATATTCACCTTGTCTGCTCCCTGTTATGAGCCTGGCTGGTCCCTCAGTTCTTTTTGCTCAGCTGGCCTCTAACAAAGTCCTTGCTGATTGCAAAATGGCTCTTTTCTTTTTTCCCTCTGCCAGATATTAGGACTATCCCATTCCTGGCAGACCTACCTATTCCATATTCATTAAGAGTTAGCATAGCTCTCACTCTAAATGCTTTCAGGATAGGGGTCATCACAATTTCCACACTGAAATAGATCTGGAGATGAAAGGCTTTGTCTCTATCCCATCTGTGCTCCTGTCTTCTTGTGGACCTCTCAGCTGGCCATTTAAGCCTACAGATACACAAGCCACTGAGTGTTTGGTCTACCCAACACCAAACCCCATGGCTTGATTTTAAGAGATGCTGTAGTGCAATCCTCACTGAGGACCAAGAGCACTGTAGGGCTGATCTCATCCACTGCCAAACCACGTGTCTCAGGCCAGGGCTTCAGGTCACACTTTATTGAGACATTGGATTTTCTGCACTTTGGTGTTTTCATTTAAAAAAGGGGATGCCTGGCTTCCTTCTTCCCAATGGGGCTCTTTGCCAGGCGTTCAAATGGACCTTCTTTAGGGATTCTGAAATGAAGGGCACCAGCCAAGCAGCCAAGGCATGAATCATTCTTCTTGTGTTTTGACTGCGAATGCATGTCCACCCTTAAACATTCTTCCTGAGTCATGTTTTCTTGTACTTTTCCAAGCCTTATTTTCTTGGTGCCTTTCTACAGCTGAGGGTCTGTAAGTCTCCTATTCCCTCTGGATCAAACACATGTTTTTTCAGGAGACCTGGTGTAACATTTCATCTTGAGGAATGGTCCAGCCCGTTTTGATATACAAGTAGATTAAGCCTGGGGTGGGAGTCTTGTGCTCTGTGTTGTTTAGCAGCAATTTAACAATGGCTATGTCCTGGAAACAAATATCTACTGGTTCCTGCAAATGAAAGTCAATACACCTTCAGAAGGAAATTTGTCCTGATGGGGTCTTTTGTATTGAAAGCCCTGTTGGTGGATTTATTCATTGTGCAGGTTCGTTCCCTTAACAAGTCAGTTATTCATTGGCCAGTGCTTGAGGGCATGTGGAATTTATGGTCATAGTCCTGTAATCAGATATTTTGTTATAGAGGGCTTTGCCACTGAGAGAGGTTTGAATAAATCAGTATGCAGCAAAAATTGATCCTCTAACAACCTATTTCTGGACTCAGCTTCTGCTTTATGAGTATTTTCTCCCTTCTCAAACTTATGCTATGGAAACCTCTGTATGTTTGGGCTCTGGTCAGCTCTGCCAAAGCTACGCATTACATACATAGACTTACACTCACATTTATGCATGATTTCTGGGCATGATTTTTGTTCTGACCATGCTTGAGACACATCCTGTTGCCATTTCCAAGGCAAAAGACAAACAAAAAGGAAGGAGTTTTTCTCTATCACCTGACTTAAAGATCTGAAAGGTGGAAAGCACTGCTTGAAAAGGCTTTAATCAACGACCAGTGAAGAAAGGGAAATCTCATTTTGAGTAACTACACTGATGCCTTATGTACTAAAGAGCTTGTCTTGTTAATCTCCCTTTCTCAGATGTTGTTGTACAATCTGATCAGCCCTATTCAGCTGAAACAAGGGTTAATCGCTGGCAAAAAGCTCCTCACCTCTCTGCATACAAAGAATGCAGCAGGGGTGAGCACCTTGCATTTTGGAGCTTAGTGGAAGCTCACCATATGCAGGCAATGGAAAGGGAATTCGGTTCTTGTGTGAGCCCCAAGAATCTCTCTCTCTGAAGTTAAAATTACAGCAGGGCCTGTGAATTTTATGGCAGAAATCAGGGATGGGAGGAGAGAAAAATCTCTGTAACCTAGCAGCGTGTACAGCTGCTGTCTGTTAGGCCGTCAGCGATGTTAAATGTGTAGATGGCAAAACCTCTTCCCTGTGAGCAGGGCTGAACTGCCTTGAGATGAGCACTTGGGCTGGAGCTTGGCAGTGATATGGTTAGTCAATGCTCTGACGTGCTGCCTGCCTCGCAAGTGTTACCTGAGGCACAGCATCTTTCCAGGATAACTGATGGCTCTGGGGGTGAGTTTTGATTTAAGAAGAGTGTGTGGCAAATCCTAGAATCATAGAGCAGTTTGTGTTGGAAAGGATCTTAAAGATCATTAGGGATACTTTTCC
>NW_009930687.1:5383-17119 GCF_000696875.1 Nestor notabilis
CCCCTGCGTCCAACCTGGCCTTGAACACTGCCAGGGATGGAGCAACCACAGCTTCTCTGGGCACCCTGTGCCAGCGCCTCAGCACCCCCCCAGGGAAGAACTTATGTTCAGACCAGGACATTTACTGCCTGGTCTGCTCCTCCGAACTGGCTCTGGTCTGCAGCCAATGTGAATGAGTGTCAGATTTTGTGATAAGGACCATGTGAATTATGTCCATAAAGCCCGTGGGTAAAGAAACACATGTGGGAGAGGGGGTCAGTGGGTCTCTGAGCTGCTCACATCTCAATAGAGGCAGCAGATGTGACCCAGCACTGTCCTTCCAATCACCCATCTCAGCACGTGCAGGTCATCCACGAGGGTGAGTGAAGGAATAAGTAAACAGTGAGTGTACATTTGCTGTATATTCTGAATGCTCACAAAAAATAACATGCACAATGTTCAATATTTTCTGTCCTTGTGACTTGCTGGCTTCTGCCAGCTGGGGCTTTTAGATATGTTGGTAGGGATAGCAGTGCTGTGAGGACTTCCAGATTCTCCAGATGGAGATGATTCTGCTACCAGCAGGAGAGATGGTGACAGTCAGAAGAGCAGCAAGGCTGGGAGGGCAAGGGGGAAGCTGGGAGAGAACCCAGCAAAATCCCAGTTAGCTGGGGGATCCAGTTAAGCGGGATGCATGGAAATATCAGGAAGGCATCCTTTGCCTTGAGAGTTTGCATGCTTATAGAGGTACCCAAGGCATCCCCCTGACGCCAGACAACCGCCTGTCTATGGGCAGTGCCTACAGGGATGGAAAAGCCACTGGAAGGGAAGGTTTTGATAGCAAGCCCTTAGATGGGATAGCCTCAGTCCAGAACCTGACCGTCTACCAAGACCAAGGAAGATGGTGGGGTGGGTTAGAGGAGGTGATTTCCAGATGTCCCTCAAGCATCTGCGGTTCTGTGAAGAAGAAACATGAGTGCTGCAGACTTTGGTGTCCCCACTGGACATAGGTGACCTCAGGAGCTGCTCTTTGACCTGTTTATGGTGAGTCTGCAAGAAGCACTGAAGGCTGTCTTGCAGGACAAACTCCAAGATTCAGGCTTGTTCTGCATTTGAAGGGATCCGCCACCACAAGCTCCTTCTTCCTGGCTGTGTGGGGCTGATGGCCAGTGCGTCCTTCCCTTGTTTGGTCTGGCTTTTGCCTTCTGATTAGTAGCAAAGATCTCCCCAAAAGGACCTCTATGACCATCCTAGGGTGCCTATGAGGACAGCACCTGAGTCCCAACAGCATGAGGTATGATGGGGGATGTAGTGCTGGGGAGGAGGAAGATGGCTGGTAAAGCTGGCTCAGATTCCTACCACTTCCCAGCATGTACAAGGACTATTTCTTGGGCTGGAGCTCATCTTAAAAGGTTCAGAGAATGGAAGCACCTTTCTCTTCCCTATCTTGAGTAGGTTTCAAACATGTTTAGAGAGGAACTTACCACAAGGGTTTCCATTTTATATGATGAGGGGAACGTGGGATGAAGCAGTAATTTTTGTCACCTCCTTTCCCTTGCCCATAAGGATGGTTGGATCTAAACAGGACACGACTCTTCCAGTGCTGGAGCTGGGTCACCAGGGTCTGCTAGTGTGCAGGGTTCAGTGGTGGGGAGTGACAGGAAAGCTGATGCTAAATACAATTACCTTGCACAACTAAACACATCAGATGCTCCCCACCAGACATTGCTGCTTTTCACCCAGGCTTGCAAAGTCTTGCTGCAACCTCCCGTACTTATAAATGCAGTTTATGAACCGCAAGGTGAAGACTGAGTTGTAGCAATGTGGTTATTAAAACCCCAGCCTCCCACCTCAAATTACAACCCAAATGCTATGTGTGTTTCCCACTTAATGCTGGCCCTCGGAGGTTTCTTTTCAGCTCTAAGGCCTTTTGAAGTTGCTGTTGATTACAGAGCAGACAGCATGATCCCCCTGCGGAAGTAATTTGTAGCTGGGAGGAGGAAGGGAGGAAGAAGAAATCAATCACCCTAGTGTAAAAGCCAGCAATGGGGTGGAGAGTTAACGATGCTGCTCAGCCATACTTCCCACTCAGTGGCCCATCCTGCCACTCAGACATCCTTTTCTGTAAGTGTTGGTCTTAATGCTGCAACTCCTTAGACAGGCAGAGAAGGAGTAATTGGAAGCAGGGTTTAGGTGTGCAAACTGGCTCCTAATCAGGAAGGTGACTCTGGTGGTGTAAGTGTTCTATCCTGCCACCAAGCCCTCATCAAATAGAAGCTGCGGCTTCTATTTGAGGAGAGCTGGGTATCTCCTTCTATCCTTATTTTCTCTGTTCTTGTGGCAACTGGACTGTCTGTTTCCCAGGTCATCAACAGGGCCAATCTTTTCAAGTCATTGTGCTTTATTCCTTCCCAAATTATTGACCAGTGTTGTGATTGAGCTTTTCCTGATGAGCTCTTTTAGGCTTACATCACTTGATCACCAAGGGTTGTACAATGCTGAATATGAGCATGGCCAATGTAGAGCTCCTGAGCACAGAGGCAGTTGGTTTGTCTATGGCTTGAATTAGATGGAAATTGAGCCGTTGGCATAGATGAGATCAACACTGGGTGGTCTTTGAATCTTGCTTCATCTCTAGCTCAGTCCTATCCCTCTGAAGCTTCCACAGAGCTGTTGCCACCTCTGAAGTGTGAGTTTCTTTGCACCCTTTCCTACATATTCTTAGTCTCAGGAAAGCTTGGATTGGGGATTTCAAGAGATTGAGCATTTGGCCGCCTTTGCTACAACAGGTTCATCTCTTAGTTTCTCTTGGTATTACTGTGGCAGAAACAGTGAGGGCTTTAGGTTAACAAAAAGCAGGTTTGTAAATAGCTGACTTTTCCCTGTGGAAATCAGACTGCAGTTGCAAAGACTGAAGTTGTTTGAGAGTTTGCTTTGCTTTCTTTCTTTGAATGCAAAAAGTCTTGCTGGTGAGTCTTGTCTTCCAGATGTTCTTGACTTGATCCGTTGCAGGTCCTGGATGGCTGCAATATTTGGGGTTTGCCAAACATTAGCCATAAATAGCTTTGAAATGGTAACAGCACAAAGCCTGGCATTTTTGCACTGATGTGGTGGGTAAACAGAATTGAGAGGTGGAGGACATCAGCTCAGCCTAGCCCAGTGCACCAGCTGCCTATTAATGTTGGTTCCCTTGATCTCATAGAATCCACAGCAGAGACTCCAAAAGTGGTTAAGGATCACTAAAAGATTAACTGTTCTTCCTCTTGAAGAAGAAAAGCTCTAACATTGGCAACTATTCAAGGTGAGACAATAGTGAGGAAGTCTGGGTAAATATGATGCTGTTGTTAACATGGCAGCTCATAGAGGCTCTGACTGAGGCTGAGCATTGATGTGCTCTGTAAAATTAGTTTTGTTAATCTCTCTTTCCTTCTTATAACAGGAGTGGAGGTGGGCTTCACCTGGGCACCATGACAGCTTCTTCCCCTTCTAGTTAATCCTTGTGAGTTCTTTGCTGTGCCAACATCCCTAGTGCATGCAGGGGTCTGGATCCCTGCAGATCTGCAATCCATGAAATCTCACATCTAATGCTAATCAACAACATGTGCCAGGGCTTGTTTCTTGTGTGGTTCAACCTGTTGCCACAGGACTGTTATCTCTATCTCCCCACCTTCGGCTTAGTCTTGATTACATGGTTAATTAGTAATAGTGCATATTAGTATTAGTAATAATCCATAGCCTATATATTAGTAATACTCTATATATTAGTGATAGTCCATAGCCCATGCTGTCCCCTAGGTAGTGCTTGGCATTATTTTGGGAACAATTATGTGGTGTGGATGGTCTTCAGACAGCCTGGACTCTATCCCTGTGTGGTTCTACAGTATAATTGCAGACAAAAAATGCCACTATCAAGCCAAATAATAAATAACAGGTGACCAGGAGAAAAAGATAGGACAAAATGAGAAGGGAGCCATCAGCATCAGTGTCCAGGGTGGTGGGACTCACGAACCACATCTCAGGACAACACTTTGTACATAGCCTGGGATGTGCCAAAGAGTAACCTAGTGTGGATTTGCATTTGGTAGCTTGACCCACAACTAGTCGAGACCATCGTGTTGCACAATGGAGTGTGGTATCTGAGATGAGTTTCCCAACATAACGTTGGCCCATCAGGGCTGCACTCCTGAATCTGCTTTAACTGTCTGATGGATGCTCATGGCTCACAGGGCAACACCAGTCCAGTGCACATGTAGGAGACAGGCAGACCTGATACGACTCTCTGCCCAAGCTCCAGTGACTTTCAATAGCTGGGAAGGGTCTTGGCTCCTCCTTTGTACCACTTCTCAGTAATAACGAGGAAATGTACCACTGACTTCCCTGAGCATCTGTTTCATTCATGGGGCAAGTGATTTTCTTCACTGTTGTACTGACTGGAAGTTGATGATGTTCCTTGGAGCATTGAGCCTCCTGCAGGCTCTTAGAGCCTATACGCATGAATAGCAGCCTGTAACTCAGAAAAGTTTTTGAAACCACATTTGCTTGTGAGACAAAGCCTGGTAATTTCTGGCCATCCAAAAGCATTCAGGAACATCCTAAATTGTGTCCCCTGGGCTGGATTCCAATGATAAGTCTTTTGTATTTCAGACTTCCCTGTATGATTATTGGAGTAGGAGGATGGAGTCCCTACATGAGCAATCAAGGACCTTCCATTCCTTTTTTCTCCACCACTGTGGCTTTTTGCTGAACCCCAGGGTACTTTCTAATCCTGTCCTCATCTCATGATGTAGTTAGGGCACAGTAAACTCAACACCGAGAGGACCCAGGTCCAAAAGCTGCCCTGCATTGTGCAGACAGTTTAATCTTTAGAACACACTCTGATGTGTTTTCAGCCCTGCTTAAGCAGCACTTTCCCATTCCCAGCCTGGCCACAGAGGACAGCCTGGGACATGGGTCACCTTCTCCTGGCAGGGAAAGGGGTGAAATCCCCATCCATACAGTTGCCTTCAGTAATTGTAAGCCGAGGAGCAGCACAGGGGTTGAGCTATGTGCAGATGCCTATCTGGGGGCTCCTCTCTGTACTATAACATCTCACTGCAACAAACAGCCAATTTTACAGCTCCATAGATCACTGGATAAAAAACACATTTAATTCTATGGTAGGGTCACTTTTTAGTTAAAAGGGACAGAATGGATTTAATTTATAAGCCTCTCCAACTTTATGGCTTGCATTTAGAGTTATATCTATTATGTAGTGCCAAACACATAGTCTAAAAATTGATTCCCCCTTTCTCCTCTTTAGATTTGCTGTGTCAGGAGGATTCTGATTACCCTCCTGTTTGCTTCAAGCCAACAGGCAGATAGACTGAAGTAGATCTAAGCCTCAGGGATGACATCTGTGACTGCAAAGTGCAAGTTTATAGGGAATGAAACTGGCCCAGGTCTACTCCTGGGTGGGAATCAACATAGAATCATAGACTGGTTTGGGTTGGAAAGGACCTGAAGATCATCCAGTTCCAACCCCCTGCCATGGGCAGAGACACCTCACACTAGACCATGTCGCCCAAGGCTCTGTCCAGCCTGGCCTTGAACACTGCCAGGGGTGCAGCAAATAAAGTCCAGAGGAGGTCAGGGAGAAAGCTCTTCAAGTTTTCCAGGGGTCTTAACAGTAGTGAGAATAAGGGTTGGAGACCACTCAAGGGAAGAGAGGTAGTCTGATGATAGCAAGAGGAAATAGACCAAGATCACCACTTAATAGTTGGTTCTGTAAACACATCTCAGCTTTATTTGCTTGAAGTGATGCCTTTGCAGAACAATGAACACCAGAGAGGGGAAGACAAGGGAAGTCATCACTTGTGAGGCCAGAAGGAATCATCACAACCTTGTGTCTGAGCTTCTGTGGACATGGATGGTAGGTTCATCCCACGATGACCGCATAGATGCTGTGACTTGTGGTAGGAAACAAGTGAAGCTTTTAGAGAGATGCCATGTCTTGATTTAGACACTTCCAAGCAGTGATGGATGGAGCATGTTATTAAAGTAAGGCAGACTTGAGGCAGGGCTCTGAAAGGAATAGGAAGCCTGGCTCTTCCTTGGAGCATCTTTATATGATAGCCCACCCATCAGAAGGGCAGTAAGGAGGGGATCTGCCTCCCTCTCTTGCAGCTGTGTTTGTTGAGCCACAGTTTTGTATCTCTGTGATTAAGCTGTGCTCATAAAATTCACAGCAAACACTCTGGACAAGCTGCTAGCTGCCCTTTAAAGTTGAGGAGAGGAGAAGTGAACCGCATTTGCCTATAAACAGCCCTGGCCATGCTTGAGTGCATGATTGCAGTAAAACTAGAGCTATAAATAAAACACATGTGCCCGTGTCCACTATGGTAATCCCCTGAGAAGATGCCATTTGCTTCAGGACTCCAGTGAAATAGCCATATTTTCAGCCTCTATTTATATTAATCAGAGGGTTTTTATTGTTGTTGGTTGTTGGGCTTGGAGGAGGGGTTTGCTTTAGTGCAATCTGAACATGAGCTGGCTTCAGTGTGTGCTCACAGCCTAGAAAGCCAACTGCATCCTGGGCTGCACCAAAAGGAGTGTGACCAGCAGGTCAAAGGAGGTGATCCTGCCCCTCTGCTCTGCTTTTGTGAGACCTCACTTGCAGCACTGGAGTTGCTGGAGCAAGCCCAGAGGAGGCCATGAGGATGAGCAGGGGCTGGAGCAGCTCCCAAATGGAGACAGGATGAGAACATTGGGGCTGTTGAGCCTGGAGAAGAGAAGCTGTGTGGAAACCTCAGAGCAGCTTCCAGGATCTGAAGGGGGCTCCAAGGATGCTGGAGAAGGACCTTCATCAGGGACTGGGGTGATAGGACAAGGGGTGATGGGCTCAAACTGAGACAGGGGAAGTTCAGGTTGGATCTAAGGAAGAAGTTCTTTACTGTTGGGATGGCGAGGCCCTGGAACAGGGTGCCCAGAGAAGTGGTAAATGCTCCATCCCTGGCAGTGTTCAAGGCCAGGTTGGACAGAGCCTTGGGTGACATGGTCGAGTGTGAGGTGTCCCTGCCCATGTCAGGGGGTTGGAACTGGATGATCTTAAGGTCCTTTCCAACCCAAACCATTCTATGATTCTGTGAGAACAAAGTAGCACAGGACACCCAGTCCAAAATAGCAATGATGTGAACAAGGTATTAAGGGACATTTAGACCAAAGATAGCAGTCAGTGGTGAGGAATAAGGCAGGGAAGAGGAGGGGCTACATGTTCCTTGTACGGGGTCACACCATGGCAGTGGTGACTGTTCCTCCTGTGGACTGGAGACACCCTTCTCCTAAAGCTGCTTCTGGGCTGGGTTTAACTGTGCTTTGCACCATCTTGTTTCAGAGCTGCACAGGCCTGAATGGAGAGATCTGTGTTCTGTGCTCTTCACCTCTGCTCACCTAGTTATGAAACATGGCCAAAATAACAAATCTGGAAATCATGAAACTTTTTCCCTTCAAATCTCGACTTGCTTAAAAATACATTGTATTTTTTTTCCTTTTTAATTTGGATTTTGAAAAGTTGTCAGCTTGTTCCAGCAATGACAGCTGGGATTTTCTTTTGTAATTGCTACTTGTCCTTATTTTTTAGTGTTATCTGTCTTTTATCATTGCATAACTTGAGCAAGTCTGAGTTCACAGAAGAATACCAGGTGTTATAAGAGCTGCCACAAAGGTGTCAGAAGCTGAGGACAGAGCTACATCCAAAATGACCAGGAGATTACCAAACTAATAAGGGCAGAATCCACTCTCCATGGGGAGTGAAGTATTTGCCTCTGCATCCTTTCTTTCAGTCTCCAAGGAGCTCTGTCTCACTAACAGCAGCATCTTAGAAACTGAAAGGAGCAGTTCACAGGGAATGAAGGTCTCTCTGACTCTGCAGCCACATTTATCAGCATCCTGGCTGGAAAGGGCATGTCCTTTAGGTTCATTGTGCATGTGGAGAGTGGGATTCTTAGTTTTAGAAGCCTAAACTTGAATTTGCCTGAAATTAGACAACTGAAAAGCACCAACAAGAGCTTTGGACTTGAAGGTGAGATTTAAACGTGGGCTAGAGACCGAGAGTCACACTTATGTGGAGAAAGATCAAAAGACCTTGCCCCTGTGCTGCAAATGTGCATGTGGTACCTGTGATAGAGGAGTAATGACTGCAGGAGGCATGTGAAGGTGTGATTGAGGCATCGTGGGATAACATAGACTGGAGAGGATTAAGGGTCACTATATTCAGAGTGGCTATTTCTCTCAATTCAGATTTCCTCACGTGCAAAGTTAAAGGGGGCAGGAGGTGGTTCAGCAAGTTTCTTTCATCTCTCCTGGCTACATTCACCTTGACATCAATAGAAAAGTAAGTCAGGAAGGAAGTAAGTGCATGAAGATGAGGTTCTGCCCCCAGTACCATGGTGCCCAACAAGTCCCAGAGGCTTACCAGCAGTCTGAGGCTCAGAGAAGGAGGAGGAGGACGCCAAGATAGCTCAGTAAGGATAAAATAAGGCTGCTGGGCTTGGACCAGCTGGTTTGAATGTGACCTGGCTTGTTAACATCTTGCTAGATCTTACCAGGATGAGGCTGATCTCTGGAATTTGCCCTGGACCCCTAAAATATCCGTATCCTTGAGGTTACGGCATTAGACATGAAGGACCTTGAAGCAAAAAAGAGAACACAAGTGGAAAGGAGTCTCTCCTGCCTGCAGAAGGTAGCTGTCAGGTCTGTGGGCTGCCACATGAGTCCTTGAGCTACTGGGGACTTCAGTGTAAGCTTAGACCAGAAAACATTCACCTTGTTGCTGATTTGCCAAATGCCTGAGAGGAAACAGCAAGGAGGCATCTCACAGGATGGAGAAGCACCTTGATGCAAAGGCTGTGCTCAGCTTTATAGAAGCTACAGAGGTATGAAGCTGTTTCCATCTCTCTGCATTAAATATAGAAGGATAGGACTAGAAGGCTACTTCCCAAAGCCAGCTGCCTTCCTAGTGACCTCCAGCTCACCAGTAGCAGGGAGATTGCCTTGTTATTCCTTTATGATTGACTGTACAGGACAATAATTCTTCTGGTGGTATATCTTTTTGCCAGATCAAGCCTGTTTATTCTCATGGCATCACTGTCCATTCTTTCTTCCCCTGGTGCTTTCTTCTCACTGTTTAAATATAGGATTTTAATTTCACCTTCCTTCTGCAAGACCAAATACATCAGTATCTTCTGGTAAGTCTTATGTTCTGGTCATCTTAGTGATCTTTCTCTGCAACCCTGTCTCACTGAGTTCATCTTTCTTGAACCTGAGCACAAGACACTGATAGGATATTTTAGATAAGATTGAAGACAGTGTCTTCTCTCTATTTGGAAACCTGGAATTATGTTCCTCAGTTCATCATAGATTGATAGGTTGCTTTCTTCACAGCCCTGTTGCTTGTACCCAACCTGTATCTTCATCTTCTGCTTTTTCTGCTCCGTAGGAATCACTTTACTCTTTTATAGCATTTAGCTTAGAAGTGTCTCCATTATCTAAATATGACAGTGCTAGCCTTGCATTACACCTAGGGAAACTGAGGCAAAGGCAGAGTTGTGGCTTGACCTTCACTAAGGGGGTTGTGAACCTGGCCATAAACCCTGTTGATGAGAAAGGCTCCATCACCACCAGGCTGCTGTGGGCATCAAGGCTTTTCTCCATCTGTGACTTCCCTCTGATCTCATGAAGTCGAGGTTCAAATGCCTCCCTGTGGGCAGAGGCTGCCTCTTCCAGGCATTATTCTAAGGAGACTGGTTGTTTTTCCTGCTCCTCAGCCTACATCCCCCCCTCCCTTCTTTGCTGGGCTGGGGATGAATGGGAAGAGAGAGAGGCTCTGAGTGGACTCTGTTCTCCATTGCCAGTCGCTGCTGAATTTCAAATACCTCCCCAAACAAAACCCAAACAAGCAGCTCCTTGTGTTCCTCTATCTCCTCTCTCTTTGGCCTTAGTCACCAGGCTTGGCAGCGCCACTGCTCTTCTGCGGCTCGTCACATGCGAAGCAGGGAGGATGGGCTGCTTTCTCCTTCTTCTTTTCGCTTTAGGGGTCCAAAACAACAAAGCCCTTTGCTTTGTCTGCTTTGCTGGGGCAGGAGGGAGCAGGGATAGAGGAGGAGGATGGTGTAACCCCCTCCCTTTGCATGGTGTTTGGTCAGCAGCAAGGTGAAGGTTGGTATCTTCAGAAGAGTGACCGTCACTGCCCATTGTTGTACTGTGCATCCTTTATGCTGGTGATGTCTGCTCTCCTCCTTGTAGAGGGCAATGGGAAGGTGCTGGCTGCTCAGAGATGGAGGGAGAGGACAAGGACAGCATCTCCCTCCTGTCCCAGAGGGATTCACTGGCAGGCAGGGTTGTGCCATGTGCAGAAGTCAGCCAATGCGACTGGCTCAGCTTATGTATTAAATACAGTTAACAGCAAAAGGGAACAGTGGGACAAACCCATCTGGGAGCTGCAGTTGGGATAGGGTGCTCGTTTCGAGGCATATGGGGTGGATGCTGTTCTCCTAGGACTGAAGTGGGGAGGACAGGAGAGGGGAGCAGAAAAGCACAGCTTCTCATTACCTCTGCACTGCTGCTCTCCAAAGCAGTCTGGCAGTCCTGGAGAGAAGGCAAAGCAATTCATGTGAAAGCAGAAGGTGTTTTAGGGGTCTTGAGACCTCTAAACTCACTCCACTTGTGCTCCAAGACAGGACTTGAACTCCTTTGCACTGCAGGGAGAAAGGGTCTCTCCAGACAGCGTAGTGGGGTCAAAGCTGCTGCAGATTGAGGCTCCTTATAACCTATTGATTTTCAACAAGCCAAGAATGATAGACTGGCACAGTGTAGTCTGTTTTCTGACCCCCCAAGAAAGGGGGATGCAGGGATTTAGCACCATTTCTTTATCTTGTGTCTTAGACCAGAAAAGCCCTCTGTGCAAGGCTCACTCAGGATGCACTGGGGGTATTTGGCAGCATATTGTGGTGTTATTCACTCTGCTGCGCTCAGGCACAGGTCTCAATTCAGCCCAGCTTTCACTGGATGAGAGGTGCAGCTCATCCTGGCAGCCTGCTTGGTGTATGCTGACTTTAAACGGCAGGACATGACCCTTTGCTTGTGATAAGGGATATTAGCTCCTGACCTAAATAGGGCACAAGAGACCCGAAGCTTATAGAAAGCTTATTCCATTGGTCCAAGTAAAAGCAAGCCAGCGTCTGCCTGTGAGCTATTGACCAGAAAGAGAAAATCATTAATAGCCATAGATTGCTTATGTGGACGAGCTTAAGTGATAGCTGCTGCCTTTGCAAACTCATGGGATGGGTCAGGAGAAAGAAAGCTGACTCTGTCTTGTGGGTAAATGCGAGTCTTCCTTATGCAAGGCTCATCACTACTGCTTCTTTATGGGAAAGACAGCATCCAAGGTATTGTTGCTGTTGCTATTCACCACTGCTGAATGGCTCATGGGGCTCTCAGACAATACAGGAGTCAGGTATAATTGTGGGGTTTGTGCTAAATCCAGGTTTCTCGGCTAAGCACAGGAATCCTTGGATGAGATTTAATGGCCTCGTTCTGCCTGGGGGTAAATTACACGAACATAAACATCTCTTCTGGCATTATATATGTATAGGTATGTATATATATAAAAATATATATTTAAAAAAAAATATGAGCTGTTTTACAAAGAATTGCCTAAGCTTAGTACCATTCCTGTGTTTTGCAGAAGAAATGATCCTGAGAAATTCCTTGGGAACGCTGTTT
>NW_009930688.1:0-36756 GCF_000696875.1 Nestor notabilis
CAATATGTGTGTAGGGGCGGCACCGTTCCTCAGGGGAGGTGTGGAGTGGGGACACGGGTGGGAGGCTGTTCTCGAAGGTGGATGGAGTGTGCGGTGAGGCTCCTCTGGGGAAGTACTGTTGGGACAGGGTCGTCCCTGAGAAGACTGACGGAGCCATTACCTGAGGAGTATAGTGTGGGGACAGGGTGGTGCCTGAGGGTTTGTAGCATGGGGACAAGGCTGCTCCACAGAGGAGGTATGTATGGTAGCAGGACAATATTTTTGCCCAAAGGGAGGTATGGTTAGAGGAGAAGACTGCTTTTTGGGGAGCTGAGGATGAGGCAGTTGGGGTTCAGCTGCCCCTCAGCATTGCTGTTGAGGGGTAGGTAAGTCCTTGACCACAGATGTGGGAGTATCGGGGTTGTCAGGGCAGAAATTTTATAGGATGGGGAACACATTTGACATGGGACAAACAGTGGTGTTCCTGCAAGTGAGATGTTGCAGTAACATCTGTTCCTGCTCTGGTGTCCCTTGCCTGGATCCTAGTAGCACAGAGGGCATTTCATAGAGGTTATTTGGTTTCCACCCTCTTAGATGCATCCCTCTACATGCATAAATGCTCTGCATTACTGGGAAGAGGCTAATTACTGGCTTCTGATGGTGCTACCACCTATGGGGATAGTTTCATAGGGTGAATCAGTAGGAAAAGATTTCCAGAGTCCTGCTGCTGTGTTTCCGCATCCTCAACGCTTCAGGACATGGTCCTCTCAGTGGACCTGATTACATTTATGATTAACGCCTGTTTGTTTTCCTGGTAGTCCTAAATAAAGTCTACAACACCTTCATGTCAATCTGGTTTTAGCATCACCACAGACAGCAGCATAGTATCTGTGTAAGTACCTTAGACATATACAGGAAGCCTTTTATTTTTAAATTGGTAAGATTTGAGCAGAGATCCAGATGCAGCTCTCATGTAATAGTAATATTATTAGCTGGCTGCGTTGTTGGGAGGTACATATATCGTGTACGTAATGGTAGGATTGGCAGGAAGTAAAACCTCAAAGAAGGTGGGATTTGATCCTATTAGGGGCTTTGCTACAAGCATTGGAAGAATCATTAGCTTTGATGTCTAACTGCACCCTGCTAGTGGGCCTGATGGACAAGTTTCCCCAGAAGTGATTCAGGAATGATTCAGAGGTTAAGGTGTAGTTAAATGAAACACACTTGTTTATAGTGATTAATGGTCTGTCCCAATCTGATCTTTTCCACTAGAATTAAAAGTAAATATGGGGACTTTTAACTATTTTTATATTACTTTTATCATGTGTTTTGTTCTTACATTTGTTATACTGTTTTTAACATCTGACAGTATATTGTATGAAAAATATAGACTGCACTCACCGAGGAATAAAACATACTTCCCGAGGCGTACTGAGCTGTGCTGGGCCCATGCAGGTGAGCCAAGTCAAAGGCTGGATAAATACCGCAGTTGTTCTCTTACCAAATGAGAGAATGGAGATTTTGGGACCTGAGAACGTTTGTTCAGGGAGTGAAGGAAGGAATGAGAAATGTAATTCCTGTGATTGGATTAGTCGAAACTTAACACCTCAGCAAATGTTGCAGATCCAGTGAGGGAACTTCTGAAACACAGAGGTAAGCAATGGAATCCATGTACATGGACGTGAAAGAAGCAAGTGGGGAATAAGAACGGTGAATCACTAGGGAAAAGTACATAAGGCAACAAAAGAAATCTGGGAAAATTATTAGCAAAGATACACAAAGCAGAGAAAGTACTAAGGAAATCCGTAAGATGGAGGAAAGCGAAATCTGGCAAGAGACTTTCTTTCTGCAGGACTCTTGGAATAGTGAATTCTTTCCTGAACCACAGGAGAGGTGAAACCACATCAGCAATATTTTATGCATCATATATCTGTATATATTTTTTGTGTTTCTTTTTCCCTGCCACAGAATTAATGATGTTAATCATGGCTGCTGTAGAGTAATTAAGGGGTAATACTCCAGGCTAAGTATTAGAAAACAGGGAAATAAGCCTGTTTGGATGAGACTGCTGTGCTAGAATGGAATGATGAAAGTCGAGAAAGTCAACAGTGACACAGTTCTGTTCTGAATTCTTAGAGAGGCAAAGGACTACTTTTTGTTTAAAATAACTCAGATAAACCATTATCAGGTGAAAAGATAAGGTAAGAAGGACCCTTCAATGTTCTGTAGAGCGATATGTCAGTAGTTTGGGCAGTTCACTCAGGTTTAGAAATCTTTTTTTGTAAGATAGATGTCTTGCCTAACTCCCAAAGGCATTTTGGTGCCTTTTGCAACAGGAGAAGCACAATTTAGTTCAAAAGCAGAGGCTTACATTTCTTCCTATGCCTGTTTATAACAAAGCATAAAATGCACGGATATTTTCCATCTGTGAATAGGAACAGGACACTGTCTCTTTCTCCTTTGCACATAAGGATATGCCACCCTCTGACTGGCTTTTTTTCTTAAACCGTAGTTTGTCCTTGTTGATGCCTAAAACCCCTTTGCTATTTTCCAGAAGCTTTGGTCATCACTGTGGAATTCCTGGTATGAGAAGACAGAGCTCAGGGTAGAGAGAGGATCCTTGATGAACTGCTTCAATCATGAAGACAGCGATTTTAATTGTCTTAATCATCTTCATTTTGCTGTCTTCAGGTAAGACTGATGCAGAGAGGGAAAAAGAAACCTCTGGATGGGTTACCAGGAAACAGACTCTAATATTTGCTTTGGGTTTGTTTTCTTTTGTGCTAAGAAGTTGCAGCTAGAACTGTGTCTGTGATTTCCATTTGCCTGTATTTTTCCTGTTTGATCATTGGCAGATGGTGACCCAGTTAGTTTAGAAGCAGCTTGATACACTAGTTTCTTAGTAATCCAGTGAAGGTTTGATTCCTTTGAATAGCTGAGATCTGTGTACTCATTAACGCTGTCAGATTGAATCGGTGTATTTCAAGCTGCTCCCCTCTAAAACCACAGCGGGTTCTTTTTGCAGTTGTGCTGAATTAACGTCAAAGCAAGTGGAGTACTAATGTCTGATGCTATGCTCAAAGAAATAAAAATGTCCATGTTCTAATTGTAAACATTATTTATTCCTGGAAACATTTTTGTTTAATATTAATAGATTGACAGAGAGCAAAATCCTTAAACATCTGGAAATGGCAATGTTAGAGATTTGTAGTGTTTTCTATGCCTTTGGTCCTATGTAGTTTTTCACTACATAGTATAAATGTGTCTCAAGTTACATAGCTGCATGCTATTTTAATATATAATAATCACTTTTTTCCTTAAATTTATAGTGTCTCCTTGAAATGTATATGATGATACATTTCAGTGTAGGCATTTGATAGGAAAAATAAAAATAAATCATAGTACATCCAATATAGAATACTTGGTGCCTAAAGCTAAAGAGGAAATTTTGTTGACATGTCTGGACTCACTGAAGATGTAGCTTTATAGTCAGTTTAAACCTACCAAACCCCCAATTCCTCCTGGAAAAGGAGGTTTCACCTTCTTCTCCACTTCTAGCTGTATCTTTCTGCTGGTGCTGTTTTGTTATTTTTTTAATTGATTACTTAGTTTTCAGCTGGAAAAAGGTCTGACAACTGAATAGCTCAGTTCTGCTGCAGTTCTGCACAATGTTCTTGTGCAGGTTATTTAATCTCTTTGTTTGGCATCCAGAAATGAATATAATTCTTACTAACTTCCCCTTTGGAAGAGGTAAGATTTTGAGGATTTTGTTGGTCATGTTTACTCAATACTCTGTTTAACACAGTACATGGTTCTTCATTGTCAATAAGCAAATTGTCCCTAGCTTGGGACTTTCATAGTGGGAGTTGTCATGGAAGATAAACCTCTCAACCGTGAGGGAAGTCTAGCAAGTTACTTGTCATTGCTGAGGAGACACTTAGATAATACATTGTGTAAAAGCAGAAGGAGGTCCAGTCACAGAACTGCCATCGTAATTTGAAATAACCCCAGATCTTCACCTCCTGATCAAGGGGTTTGATTTACTCTGTTGTAAAGTAGCATTTAATTGAGAATTGTTTGTAACTTAAAATTTTTGTACTTCTCCTTTGATGTAAGGTTTTCTGCCCCTGGAGCTCTAATCTTATTATTTAAAATCAGGTAGTATTTGTCTGGAAAGAAAATGGGAAGGAAATGCTATTCTAACAAAGCATAGCACTCAGTGGGAAATGCTGTTCTAACAAAGTACGTAGTTCAGTGCTGCGAGACACCTGGGACTTGGAACATCAGATATTGTCTGGTGAAAAAACAACAATCCCCTCTCTGAAGACTACATTCAACAATGCTAAGGCAGCTTGATTCCCTATCAACACTCTCCCTTCATATTTCTTGTTCTTTTGCAGGCTTAGTTCTGAATCCCTAGAACTTTGTAATAGAAATACTAAGATTGGTAGGATAAATAATGCATGGGAATATGTGTGTGTGAAAGCACCAGAGGAAACAGCAGGACAAAGGTTAAAAGAATGGCCTGTATTGATAACCAAGAACACAACTGATGGCAATAAACCTGATAAACCCTGGGGAATTCATAGTTTACATCAAGATTAGAAGGTCTGTGCTATGATAAGGTCACACCACAGCTGATTTTGTGCTGCTAAGGTCACACCACAGTTGACTTGTCAGGAGAAAAACTGCAGTCTGGTAACAGGAATGTGGTAAGAAGGTTACCCTGCATTGTAAGTGCCCTTTCTCTTCTTGCCATCCCAATAGGAAAACAGACCATAGCCTTAAAGATGTCCTTGTCTTTGTTTCCTCCTTTTAGGCGGCAACCTTGCCTAAAATTCATGGAGGATGAAGCAAGGAAAAGTCTGAGGTTAAGGATTGTGCCATACTAATTGTTGATTCTTGAAAAATCTACCTAAAAAATAGTTTGTTGCTGCCAGCAAAGCAACATAGTAAAGATACAATAGCAAACATTCATTGTCCTCCATGTTGGGCAAAAGTGATCTTGGTTACACTGCTTGGACACCTTTCTTGGGTGCCTGTATGTGGAAATGTGAGTGTGAGTGAGCAGAATCAACTTGCTTGTAAAATTAGGTAAAATAAAATAACCTCCCTCTTCTATAAGGTCTTAAACTGAGTAGGGTTCCCCCCCCTCCCCCCCAATCCTGTAAATCTTGACTCATTTTTTGATCCTACAGGGAAGAAATTCCGATGGTGCACCCTTTCTGACCTAGAACAGAGGAAGTGTGCTGAACTGTCTAAAGCACTCATGGCTGTGCTGCCCCTTGCAGCTGTCAATTCATTTGCCAGGATTTCTTGCATCAGAGCTCACAACACATATGACTGCATTGATAAAATCAGGGTGAGTTCACAGAGATTTTTAAAACTGATTTTAGGTCCAAATCCTCTTTTGAAGAACTGGTGAACAGAACCCATGGGAGAATAAATTGGTACTGAAATGATGGTATTGCATGTATGACAAAGTACCTAGTAGCTTGAGAGGCAAGAATTAAAACCCATGAGTATTCTACTAGATGTATTCTTTACCCCAGCTCATGTCCTTGCAATCACCATGAAATAAGTAAAATGCTGCTTGGACATAAATGGACAAAACCAAAAAACTAATTTAAAACTTGCTGAGAGCGTTCTCCTTGCTTGTGGCTTTTGGTCCTGCTCTGACTATAATGAATATTTTCTCTTCTCTTTTGTCCCTGCTATTTTTAGCCCCCCATCAGTCTTTTCTAAAGTAAAGAGCAAAGCCTTTTTTGTATGAAAATCTGTAATTTGAATCAAATTAGACATCAGGCCTTCCGTAAGTGTAAGCTCTTGTAGTTGACCAGTTCTGAACTGAAATTTTCATAATGCTATATGCTTTGAAAAAAATCACTAATGAAAGAGGAAGATGAACATTTGCTGTAGAAAGATTTCATTAACATAGCTAAAACTTGATTGGGATAGAGAATTTCAGTTTCCATTTTCATTCAGTCCCAGTTGCCTTCAATGGAGTCCAAATTTGACCTGGAAAACAAACCAAAGAAAACCTTCCTTGTTGGATCAGGGAATAATTGATTTCATGTTTTCATTCAGTCCTTCAATCTGTGTTAGTAGACTTCAGTTCCACCTTCTGGGGTATGGAAAGATTGTAGCCAGGAGGACTCTCAGAAGGATGTAGGGTCTTGGGGGAGCAGTAGGAGGAAACAGGGGTTGCCTTTTTCATCAGTTGGCATTAGAACTGCGGTTTTGGATTGGAAAGCTCAAAGAGGTGAGAAAGAATGTTACTGGAAATGAACTGGAATTGTTTTGAAGTAACTCAGCCTTCACTGATAACATTTCACCATGCTTAGTAGCATGGATTCAATTAAAAACCAAGCAAATGCTTGAAAAAATCTCTGGTTATTTCTTACAAGGCAGAAACTCTTCTCTTGGAGCTGCTGTTTGTTTCCATGTAAACACATTTGTTTTGAGGGTTTTGCTGTTGTTTTTAAGGTGAATAAAGCAGATGCTGCCTCCTTGGATGCTGGAGATGTTTACTCTGCTGTAAAGCTTTATGGTTTGACAGTTGTGGCAAAGGAAATCTATGATCAAGGTAGGTTCATAAAGCAAAAGAATAAATTGTATTTCTGATTTGGCTAACAAATTGCTGTAAGTGAAAAGCAAAGTTCAAAAATTCTTGAAAAAAGTCTATATATTTCATTAACTTTATAGGAGTATGGAGGTGACTAACAACTGTTGCCTAAATACTTAGTGATGGTTAGTAAAATAGCAGTGGTGCTTTCTATCTAGTAGCCTTTCTGCCTGTGGTACTGTCACAGATGATTATCTGTATGTACCGCTGCCTGCAGCACTAGTGTGTACTCAAGTACTACATCTTGTAGGGAATAAGAAAGCTTTTATTCCATCTGTGTCAGTTCATATACCGTGCTCTTAATTAGTGTAACCAAGCATTTACTAGTTTTCTTTAAGAGATTAGCTTTTCTCAATATTTAATTCTCTCCTTCACACCCTAAAGAGACAAAAATATAAGATGGAGAATCTTGTTATGGTAAGATCCCTCTTCATTCCTGGTAGATCTGAACAGTGTCTGCAATGATTTGTAAGGTAAGAATAAGTAACTGAGCCAAAATCAAACATGGAGTAGAAAATACTTGTAAGACACAAATCTGAGAAGGAAGCCAAACTAGCAGATGGATGTAGGAAGAGGCTAATAAGAGGACAGTATGAGAACAGAAGTGTATTTTGTTTTGGCTGAAGAATTGTGAACTTGCAGTGGAATTTATATGTTCTGAGGATAAGATATACCTTTCCATTACCATTAAACAGTGTGATACAAGTGTTCAAAAGTCTTGAGAAGCAATTGCATCAGATGATGGAGCAGGATAATCTTGTAAGCCTTTTATACCAGATTTTTATGTTCTTCTTTGCATGTCACTTGCATTGCTCAGTTTGACGTGGTGCCATGTAGCCAGTGGATGCTAAAGTTCCTGGCATGAGTACCTATGTTTCATATGCCTAAGGTTATTCTTTTTCCTTAGCCACGTTCACAGAAGTAGTGGAAGTCCTGTATGCAGATGGAAGCTGCAGAATTGGGATTTCTGTTACATATTTTGTTTTATTCCAGGAAATTGTGTGTTTGCTGTGGCCATTGCCAGACGAGGAACTCTGGACATCCAGAGGCTACGAGGTGTGCGCAGCTGCCACAATGGAGCCAGGTGGACATCAGGCTGGAATATTCCACTTGGCTTTCTCCTTGCAAGAAATGACCTTGCCTGGGATGAGGCGCAACCTCTGAGCCAAGGTGGGTGATAGGAGCCATAGGGCTACGTCTCTGCCCTCAGCAAAAACGAGTGAGGTGCAGGCAGATATGGAATGAACTTAACTATATGGAAATTGAAGGGCTTTGTGGATGAGATGTCCTCTTTTGATACTGTGTTTTTGATGCTGGCTCTTAGCTCTTTTCACAAATTTTCTAGTGATCTCAAAGCAGCAGAATTGTTACCAAAGCAGGAGATCTTTGTGTTCTGTATGCAACAGGGAACAAACCTTTGCAATAGCCAACCAGTACAAAGATGGTTTTAAACAAGAAAAATTAGATCACATTTTCCAATAAATGTTTCAAACTTGAAGTTCAGACAATGAAGCTGCATTTGCTGATTTTTTTTTATTTATTTTTTTTTAATTTATTAATGCACCATGGTCCTAGTTATGTCCATGATATGTTTGGCCCCTTTTCCTTCTTCAGTTTTTCCTATTTGACTTTTTTCTTCTCCCCTCCCCTACATCTGCAGTAGTCAGCGAGTATTTCAATGCAAGCTGCATCCCTGGGGTTGGTCTTGCTGTCCCTCAACTGTGTGCTCTCTGCCAAGGACAAAAATCCTATGTCAGAGACAAGAACCACTTCTGTGAGACAAGCAGTCATGAGCCCTTCTATGACTCTGAAGGAGCCTTCAGGTGAGCTCTGTGACACCAGTCCTGAATTTACCTTTGGGGAAAAAGAATTTGTGAGGGAGGAAAAGCCAGATGGCATGTTAATAGGGTGGCATTTGTCTCCCTTCAGGTGCTTGAAGAATGGAGTGGCAGATGTTGCCTTTTTAGATCATCTAGCAATTATGAGTGCTACAGGTAATCCTAAAAACTCAGATGCCTTTTAACCTCTGACTGTAGTCTTTCCTGCACTGGAGTTTGGGGAATATGTCTGGACTTTTGTTGTTTCCAGGGAAAATTCAATCCTTGCAAGCAGTTCAGTATATTTCTTGGCTCTCCACGTAAGCCAGAAGGAAGAGTAAGTGAGCAGTAATTACTCACAGGAGATTCTCAGGATGGGAGCAGACAGATGCTTTTATACAGGTAGTTTTTTTTTTAGCCTGAAGTCTCTGACACAGCTGTCAGCATTTGCATTACCTGAATTATAAGATTCCCTTTAAAATTCAGTGTAACTGCTGGAATGTGCAGATCCTGTTTACCTTGTTTGTATTTTAAATTCAGTCGAGGTCTGTACTGACATTTTTGAAGGTAGTTTTAGTATTTGCAGGTAAGGATTTTTAAACAAATATACATACAGGGGTACAGCTAAAGAGTATTTTGAAGTATCTTTGTCTGAGGTCCCTCTCTTTCTTAAGAGAAAAGCATATCAAAGACAACCTTCCCAAGCTATGTGCTGTCTGCATAGCCTTTGAGCAACCTCCTCTGAAAAACGTTTTGCTTTCTATCTCTCTGCCTGCTGCCGAGTCACATCTCGCTTCATAGATTCATGAGTATCCTCTTGTTTCAGAGGCAGAGCAACAGGAATATGAACTCCTATGTCCTGATGGGACTACAGCTGAGCTGGATGAGTATAGCACCTGTAACTTGGGCAAGGGGCCTGGACGTGGCGTAATCACCCGCCACAACTTTCAGAAGATCACCCATAAATTTCTTACCATGATTCAAGTGAGTGGATATTATAAACTGTGTATCTCCAGAGACAGGTTTTTCTTACATCTTTGTGTAGAGATTACCACCCAGTTTGCCTTTTTTTCTTGAGAAAGAAAAAGTTAGTGTGAGAAAGAAAGTTAGTGTGAGCAAATCACTAAAAATTGGTTGTTCTGGGGAGGGATCCTGCACTGACTTCTGGCAGAAGGTTTTACTTTTCTCTAAAGTGTTCTTCTCTAGAAGGCTGGGAATAAATAAGTAAAGATGCTATAACACCCAGACTGGAAAACGGCTAATTATGTTCATCCTGCCCTGCAACTTGAGTAAATTCTCACATAGCTGCATAGGTTCAGGCAAGGTTCATCTTTATTCCTCTCTTTTGCTCAACTTATAAATAATATGTTACCTTGGCATCCAGGAATCTATTTGAAGCTGAACCTGAAATGCATATTTAAATGCAAATTTAAAGAATTTATGGAGCCATCCAGCCCCTAAAATAGTCCAGTAGTGTCCTCGTTTTGGCTGGGATGGAGTTAATTTTCTCCTTAATAGCTGGTCCAGTGCTGTGCTTTGGCTTTAGTGCAAGAATAATGTTGATAACACACTGATGTTTTAGCTGTTGTTGAGCAATGCTTACTCTAAATCAATGACATTTCAGTTTCCCATGATCTGTCAGTGAGCAGATGCACAAGAAGCTGGGAGGGAGCACAGCTGGAACAGCTGACCCAAACTAGCCAAAAGGGTGGTCCATGTCATAGAACATCACACTCAGTATATAAACTGGGAGGAGCTGGCCAGGAGCCACAGATCCCTGCTTGGGGATGGGGTGGGCATCAGTCAGCAGGTGGTGAGCAATTGTATTGTGCATCACTTGTCTGTCTTGGGTTTTATTCCTCTCTCTTTTATTTCTTATTTTTACTCTTTATTTCGATTATTAAACTGTTCTTATCTCACCTCACGGGTTTTACCTTTTTCTGATTTTTTTCTTCTCCATCCCACTGAGGGGAAATGAGTGAGTGGCTGTGTGGTACTTTGTTGCCAGCTAGGGTTAAATTATGACGAATAATCAGTGAATAATGTAACACAGTGTGCTTTGTCTCTGAGTGCTATGTTACAAACCGTTGCTGTGAAGGGAGGGAAGGATGAGCAGATTTGTTGCAATTAAAAGTGTTGTTCTTGTTCTAGCGCCTCTTTGGAAGAAAAGGAAAGGAAAGAGCCAGGTTTGAGCTCTTCACTTCAGTGCCCTTTGGGGGAAAGAACCTGCTGTTCCAGGATGCTACTCAGCACCTACAGCTTCTCGAGGAGCAGCTAGAGATTGCCTATGTCCTTGGTCTGGACTATGTAGCTCTCCTTAAGGGACTAGGCCATGAAGGTGAGAAGTCTTCCGGAGACCTGTAGCTAAGGAAAGGGAAGAAAAAGTTCTCTATGTTATTCCTCCATGCCAGGCACAAGTGCATAGACCTAAATGTCCCCTTAACAAAGAACAGATTGGTGCATAGGTGACATGATCTCACTGTGCTCCTTTCTTCTAATTCAGGAAGCTCTTTGGACAACAGCATTGTGCG
Source organism: Nestor notabilis (assembly GCF_000696875.1). Taxonomy (NCBI): domain Eukaryota; kingdom Metazoa; phylum Chordata; class Aves; order Psittaciformes; family Psittacidae; genus Nestor; species Nestor notabilis. The sequence goes on from NW_009930688.1 coordinate 10,953, forward strand.
CTGGTGTTGCATCAGTGATGCTGAGCTTCGCAAATGTGAGGAGTGGGCACTGAATATCAAATCTGACCCACTGGTCTGTGTTCAAGCAACTTCCATGACCAAATGCATTGAAATGGTCAAGGTAGGAGACTCCCTCTAGTCAGAGTATATGATAAGGTTGCACAGAGTGCTTATGTCCTTGCGTGAGCTGAATGAGAGGAGAAGCAGCTTGTACTGTAGAGGAGCTAGTGGGAATGAGAGAGAATTTCCAGCCACTGGGGAAGTCCAGCTGCTTGGTTACACAATTCATACAAATCTTGTTTTTGTTATTTTCTGTAATGCTGTTGGCAGAGTAGTGAGGCTGATGCAGTCACCCTGGACGCAACACATGTCTACATTGCAGGGAAGTGTGGATTGGTGCCTGTAGCTGCCGAATGTTATGGTAAGTTCTCATGTGACCTTAGCAAGAAGGGAGGGAATCAAAAAAGTACCGTTAAAAATATAGTTACATTTGTACAGTTTGTGATGGAAGCAGGAATCAATATATATGTCCAAATACTTCTCCCAGCTCTTCCACTAACTGGCTCTGGCATTTGATCTTGGCTGTTTATTGTCTCTCTTCTGTAAAAGAGACAGAGGTGCTGACATGGCTCAAGAGGATTGCAAGGTTTTTGATGGGGTGCTGCTGTGTAATAGGAATGACAACAGTCACAAGATCCTTTATGGTTGTCTTTCCTCTCCAGGGGGAGATTGTGCCCAGGCTGCTGAGAGCACAGGGAAAAAGGGGAAACTGATTCATCTGAAGCACGAAGGTAATAGGACAACTTTGAGAAGGCAAAAGGTTTAGATTTTCTTTAAACTGCCTCTAGGATTTAATTTATGTAGGAACATATTCATATGTTGATTTGGGAAGGAATTTGCTGGGCTTGGTAGGAGCTTTTCAGGAAATACCAGGCAGCTAGGATGAGAGCTTTGTGGTTAAGCAAAGAATGCACATTCAATACCTTAACTGAAGATATGTGACAGCATGAGAGGGGGAAGAAGGGGCTGTACCTGTCTGGAATACTTAAATGCCTTGGTATAACTAGTTGTTGTCATTATTTTACAGCACTGCCACCTGTTTATGCTGTTGCCCTAGCTAAGAAAAACGCTAAACAGATTAACATCCATAACCTTAGGGGAAGGCGATCCTGCCACAGCCACCTGTATAGTCCTGGAGGATGGTTACTTCTTTCCAGATACGCAGTGGGAGCTCTGGAGAATGGTACTGAGAACTGTGATATTAGCTCTGGTAAGGGCTGCTCTTGGTTATCTGTTGACTAGACCATGGGAATCTGAAGTCCCAAATTTGGGAGTAAAAGGGAGACAAGGACATGAGGATTTTACCAGCAAGTGATGATTGCAGCCAGAGGGTGTTGAAGCAGCACTTCCTCTTACCTGACTATATGTGACTCTAGCTGTCTTCTTGCTAGCTGTTGGGATGGAATTCCATTCCTGTCTTTTCCTATGTTTGAAGAGGCTTTGGAAACATCTTGCCTTAAATCTCACCTTGGTTTTCTTTACTCAGCTTACCAGAATTACTTTTGGAAGGGCTGCATGCCAGGAGCAGATGGAAATCTGTGCAAAGTGTGCATTGGAGATGGTGAGGTGGAAGGGGCTCGACTATCTAGCAGATGTGCTGCAAGTCACAACGAACGTTACTATGGCAATATGGGAGCACTCAGGTAAGCTTTCTGTCAGAGTCAGAAATGCAAAGTAATAACCAGAACTTGCTTATTATTTTGCTGATGGTTTTCTTTGGAGTTTGTTTTTTTTTAAGCAGCTGATTGTATAAACTTTTGCTAGCACATATTTTGTTTTGGTTGCAGTTGCTATGGGATGTTCAGCTGAATGGTAATTTAAAGCAGTCATGAGAACACTTTAAGAGCAAGACAATGCTTCCAAACATGTAAGGCTCAGAGTATTGGTACTGACTTGTTAAAGAGAAGGGATGAAAGATGGTTAGAAGGTCAGAGAGCAGAGGTCATCTGGTAAGAAGCAGTGTAAGGTACAGGAGGTAATTAAATAAATGGGAGATAACAAAATAGTTGAAAACAGAGACGGGCACAGGTGAGGCTGCATAGAAATTGTGCTACAACTTTAACTTGGGAGCTGCTTTAAGGAATGAAAGGGATTGTCTTAGCAAACATGAATACTGTCCACTGAGATCTATAATGATATGACTAACTTGTTCCATATAACAACCAAGTAATTACAGATGAGAGAGATACTCCAGCTGCTCCTGGTTTAGCTTCAGAAGACTGTCCAAACATCAGTCATAGTGTAGTGGCTGTCTCTGATAACTTCCTGTTTTTTTTCCTGCACTAGGTGCCTAGTTGGTAATCCCAGTGGAAGGAGCTTCGGGGATGTAGCTTTCCTGGAACACTCTAACCTCCTCCAGAACATAAAGAGTGAGAAGCAGATATTCTCTTTTCCTTTGAGAATGTTCATTAGTGCCAGTTACTTCCCACACACTCGACCATCACTCATGAGGATCAGCTTTTACAGTTTTAATCTAGGTCCATGAAGTTGTGTTCGTGACTGGAAAATTGCAAGAACATTCCTGCACGTAGGTCTTCCAATAAAGCTCAAAATTCAGATGCTTTTCAGTTTTGGAGAGGAAAGAGGAAGAACCACTGAGTGCAAAGAGCTCTGTGTGTGCTGGGGGGTTAATAATCCTTGGAGACTGCACTAATTTTTTGAAAGCTCAAAGCTTTAAAAAGCAAATGATTTTTCTCACCTGATCTTCTCCCATAGGCAGCCATAGTGCATAGACCTGTCGTTTGCAATCAGAGTTTCAAGAACAATAAGGGCAATGCTGTGAGCACTTCGTGCTGGGAGATGTTCTATGGCTTCCTCATGACAAAGCAACTTCCCCATGTTGTTTCACAGGCCCTTATAGAATAAACAGTCCAAATAGCTTAATAGGTGAAAATACTGCAAATTATTTTGCCTTTCACCGTTTCTGAAACAATGTTGTTACTACACTGTGAAATGTTTAATTTTCCCATACTCATCTTTGCAATAGTCTAGCAATTGGGTTTTGGTTTCAGTAACTTAAATCCCTTCAATCTCTTAAATCATGCCTACTGTTCTAAGAGTGAAAATATGGTGCCTCTTCGCAGAGTTGAAGAGAAAGGGAACCCCCATTTTGTTCAGCCTCATAAAGCACACTGAAATTCTGTTTCAGGCAATTTCAGTAACAGAAGAGACTTTCCTAAGAGGGGAATCTCTAAAATCAGCCGGAGGTATAAGGGCCTGAAACCCACAGGAATTCATGCAGCTATGAGTGGCTTGTTTGGGGAAGCGAAGGACATACAGGCTGATTTGCTTTGTTTTCAGAAAGTGATCTGATTGCAGATGAAAATGAGGCATGATAAGCTGTTCATATGCCTTGATACTACTCTATTTGAGAGGTTCAGCTTAAGTTCACTGACCTGTTTCCACAGTGAAAACACTACCCTACTCCTTATGCATTCCTAATAAATGACCATGTGGCTGCATTTGTTTGAACATATTAACTAAACTCCTTCCTCTCAATTTTAAACATTTTGCATGAGATTCACCCTGTCTTCTACTTCCGCTTTTAAAAAGGGTTTGCTTTCATTTCATCTTCTTTCCAGATCTGGATATTTCTGGTTGGGCAAAAGGTTATACCCCTATTGACTTTGAACTCCTGTGTCCGGATGGAACGCGTGCTGCAGTCACAGAATGGGCAGGCTGTAACCTTGGCCCCATTCCCCCCAGCACAGTCATGACTCGACCAGTCACTGTCACTAAAATCTATGACTTTCTCATGAAATCCCAGGTGAGACAGGTAACTGGGAAAAAGGTAGCATGTTATCACGTGTTACGTATGACTGCTGAAAACCCTTTCAAGATCAAATGCTTAAATTCATGAAGTGTCTTCAGATTCAATATGAATTAAGAATGTATGTAGGAGCTTGAGAGAATAATTATTTGGGTTCTCTATAGGGGCACTTTGGCACCAGTTGCCATTCTCCAGTGGTTATACTTCTGCTGAGAAATAAGCTGCTGCAAAACTGCATCTTTTTGTACACCAGCTAAACCTTGCTATTTGTGATCCAAGCTGTGGAACTTATTTCTTTTCTCTTTAGGAATCTCTGGGAAGCAAATTGGATTCTGAATTCCAACTCTTTCAGTCATGGAAGTATGGTGAAATTGACCTGCTTTTCAAAGACACTACTCAGTACCTTGTTCATGCCAGTCACATGAGCTATCAGGAAATTCTTGGAGTGTCTTTCTTTCAGCTGGCAGAATCAGTGTTTAACTGTACACCTGCAGGTAAAGTCCAGTTCTTAGTTTTGAGTTAGAGAAAAATGCAAAGCAGGAAGCCTTCTGTGCATAGCTATTGCCCTTTTGTTTAGACCAAATGGAGAAGTATGTTCTACATAATCCTGTTAGTAATATTTTTCCAAGGAGTACACGTTTGGAGCTTCTTTAGAGCCTCTTACAACTCCTATCCAAAAGCACTGAAACTGGAGCTCTGAAGAAACAGAGTAACTAATACATCTTAGAGTAAATATGAGGTTCCTGAGATAGGACTCGTTTATTCCTGCTCTGAAATTTTTCCCTTTGGTTCCAAAGATCAGTTCTGGGAAAAGGGAATATAGTGTTCATTTGGATATGCCAAACTTGGGGAAAAGATAAGAAATTTTTTATTTAATTATTCAGTTAATCTCAAAATAACTTAATTTCCTTTTTAAAAAGAGCACACTAGAGAATGCAAGATCAAAACCTTCACAAACTTAAGGGATGGCTTTTTCATTATTTTCCACTGAAAGCTGTATGAAACATGCACTTAGCTATCACTAGAACTGTTCATGAGCCAGCGTCAGTCTGTTCTGGGATCTGAAAATTTGTATTAAAGTAAATGAAGATTATACAGTAAGTGAGACTTCTGTGAGTCTAAGTTAAAGAACTGAAATTCAAAAGGGGAATTTTACCTCTGTTCTGCTGATTTAGTGAACAGTATTTGAAGAATTTGTTATTTTAAAAGCTGCTGGCATCTTTAAGTGCATACTTTCTTACTGGTTTGTAGGCATCTTAGACTTCTGCAAACAGGATATCTGTGCGTCTTCATTGATCTGACAGTTAACACAGAGGCTTTGCAAGGCACATACATCATCACTGATATCAAAACCAAGGAAAGCTGAAAGTCCAACCTATCCAAAGCGATCAGCAAGGAACAGCAGAGGCCAGCCTGCATAACCTGCACAGAACTAGCATCAGCAATCCTGCACAACTACTAAGGAGAAATCGGCATTTTTGTGGAAATAGCAGGGCCAATACCATGGACTAAAATACAAACTGTCAGGAGTGGCACAGGTTAGTTGGCAGCAGTTTCCCTTGCTTATCTTTAAACTAAAATAAAATCAACTAACATTTTGGTAGTTGCAGCACTGTCCTCTTCCATCTGTGGTTTGGTTGCAGCTAGATAGTCCTTGCTGAATATTCATATATGCTATACGTTGTATATGTAATTGCTATCAGAGTAGTCTTTTCTGCTTTTAACTGGGAAGAATATATTTGCTTTTTTAACCAAGGATTTATCCCAGTAAATCAAAACATTTTCTTTCACAAATTAAACAGTATCAATCCAGCAGAACTGGATGCTTCCAGCCTTCAGGTGAAGGAAAGCAGTGGCTATTCATCCTTGTCAAAAACTCCAACCATTACTTCTGTAGTACTTTAGCACTTTGAATCTATGATTCAACTATCAAAACATGATTTCTGAATTAAACAACATTGGTTTTACAAGCAGAAACTGCCTGAACATTATATGAAGCCTTTTGAGCAGACTGTATCATGTATTCATTTTGTTTGTTGTTGGATAAAGCTTTAGAGTGTATGGCTTTTCATAGGCAGGGCTTATTTCATGTGCAAGAGTGTTACCACCTTCTGGTCTCATGCACCTGAACCAGACAAGGTTGAGATTCTTAATTAATCTCAATTAATTAAATTAATTTAATTTATTAAATTGCGGGGGAGGGGGGAAATCCTTCACCCCAAACTTTCCAGTCCTTGTTACATCTATTGCAGTTGTATTAACTTCAGCTAGCAATAAATGGGATGTAAATAGTGAAGACAGGCCAGCTGCAGTGAAGCCTGTATCTGCCATATAAAGGAAAAAACGTAAAAAAAACCCTCCACCAAAACCAACAGCGTGAAGCAGCAGTACTCAGTTGTAAACTACACTGCCAAGAATATCTGCTTTTAAAGTTTGTTCCATGCTTAGCTTGTCTTTCTTGCTATTTGACTTACAGTTGCCCCTTTCTCCGCCTTTTCACTTCCTGAGAAAGGAAAACTTTACACTCTGACCAGCAGCAAGGGTTTAGCTTCAGTGCCTCTTAGCCGAGGCTGTTCTCAGTTTCACTCGTCCCATTTTTGACATTGACTAATCAAACAACAGAGAGAGAGGATACAAGGCCAAACTCATCTGCCTTCCAGAGAAAAAGGGGAGAACTAAATGGTGAAAAAGCAAGTCCCAGTATAGTAACAGCAAAATCCTCATAATCTGTGTTGCTGCCAGCAAGCTGTAGCCCTGAAGCAGCAGAACAGGAGGATGCTTGTTTAGGTCTCTGAGAGGCTCCCTTCCGTTCTTTACTGGAGCTTACACGCCATCTGCGGGAGCTATGTAACACTGCACCTCAGGCAGAGAAGGGAGTTAGGGAAGAAACGTACCTGCCAGCTTAGTTTTGCCAAGAGCAGCATGCAGCTGAATAGCAGCAAATTGAAAAATCTGGGCTATACATAAAACTTATGGGTTAGAGGGACAGGGATGTTGTTTTCTGGCACAGACATTACAAATGCTTAATAGACCTTTTTGGTGTTCTTATGCTTCAGCTTTGGTTTAAAAACATCAGTCTGATGCACTGCACAGGCTGTAGTGGATGAACCAGTGGCCTGCTGCAGCCTTGAATTTGTTCTGAACCTAGCAGCATCTGTCTGTGCTCTCTTAATACTTTAAGAGATGGATGCTGTCTCAAGGCTAGAATCATGCCTGAACTCCCTCAGGTCTGTTTCTGTTCCTGTTAAAGTGTGGGTGTAGATGAGGGAACACTAGAATTGCTGCTCCATGGCCTCAACAACAGCCCACCCAGTTACTTAACAGTGTTTAATCTCTTTGGAGATTTGATCTCTTCCCCCATGTATGCAAGACAAATAGATATATCATGCATATTTATTGGTACAAGCCTAAAGAAGGCCTAAAAAAACCCTGAAAGGTTCTCAGAAAAATTTATTCCATAAATTAAAAACACACACAAAAGAAACAGTAAAATTTTAGATTCACACAATATTGAACAGAAACAAAATGCCAAGAGCATGATGGAGGCTAATGGCACAAGTGTACAAGTTCTCATTGAGCTATTTGTTAACTTGATAGCATCATACAGACTTTTAATCCACAGTTACCATCCATATTCTAGAAGAGCACCTGGAACATAATATACCAAAGGCCCACCTCAAATCAAATACAATAAATGAGAACTGCTTGCAGAAAATCATATCCAGCAAGCATCAGAACTCGAATGTATGCAGCCACAAGGCTAGCCAGGCAAATGATGCAACATGCACTAAGTAGCCTCAGCTGCTTCAGTTGTAGCATGATGAAAATAAGGTGATTTATTTTTTGTGAAAAGTGATCTTTCTACCTCCCATAACTGGCACATTTAGCAAAGAGCTGCCTGGCTCTGCAAAATCTATTAAGAGACAGGACATGGCAAAGCTTTGCAATTCTCAAGCTGCTTTAGTCATCGTTCTGTGAGCAACACACACAGTGTCTTTCCATGATAATACAAAAAAAAAGAAATCCTCACTGGAGTAGGTCCACCTTATGGAAAGGCAAGTGTACATATCCTCCAGCGAGGGATGTATGCAGGACCCCAGAAGATGCACCCTCTATACTTGTTTCTTTCAATTGTCTGGGACAGAAGCAGCTCAGAGTGGCAAATACCTCGCTTTTGCACAGCCATCACTCCCAGTGTACAAGCAGCAGCCACAAACAAGGCTGTTCCACAAATACTGTAAACAGGAATAGAGGTGGAAAAGGAAGAAAGAAAAAGTGCACAAGCATCTGTATGCTGGAGGGGCAGAAGAGATGCTTTGTCTAAATGAACTTACATCTTTATCATCATACAAATACTAAACCAAAAAGAATAATGCTGTATATTTGGGTTGCCACAAACTAAGGTCTGGGACACGCTAGGCAACTGCAACATCATTTTGTAACTCCAATTATTGTAAACAAAAGAGAATTGAGTGCTTCCATTGCTCTGCTCTCTCCGGTGTAGCTGTTAAAAAGAAAGCTAAGAAATTACATTTCAAAGCAATCAGAAACAAGACAGAGCAGAGAAACAAACCAAAAAACAACACCCTCCCCCAGAAAAAACCCAAGAAACCCCACAACCCAAAGGAAAAAACACATTCCATGACCTGAAGCACATTAGAGGTCTGAACTTTGCCTGGACCCAAATTTCCTCCCTCCCCACCCATACCCTTTTTCCTTTAAAGCCCCAATAAGGTTCAGCTCAATTGTTTCACAGCACTAGAAGTCTCCCACATAAATGGAATATGAATGAATGCTGTGTAACAATCCCGTTCTATAGCATAAAACCATAAAAATATATATCTCACTCTTGCAACAGCTTTCAACCAGTCAATAACTGGGCTAATAAACCAGTAGAGGGAAAGTTTCAAACACTTTTTACAAGGCAGCCAACCTTTTGGTTTTTAGAGATTTCTTTTTACAAAAATAAAGAGGATCAAAGTGTTGTACAGCAGCCCCAATAGGTTAACCAGACCCTGCTGCTGCAATTGTATGCCACTATGTTCAACGTTTGCCTGCCCTGTTATTTTACCCTCAAGACTCAAACACCACTCCCTGAAGCATGTGCTTTTCTCTACGGTCTTCCTGATTCAAGACAACTGGCCTCCAAAACAAGAATGTAAACTCCTAGGAACCCAGCACATAAGCTGGGAGGAAAACAAGCCCAGGTTACATTTCTTTAGAGACTCGGGCACACATATTGTAATAATCCTCTTCCATTTCTCCACTTCCAAAGCTCTGGAATTCAACACGTAACTTGTTAATTTCTAGTTTTCTGTTCAGTCAGTAACAGACGTGGCAGAGCAACATAAGATAATAATGGTACTCTCAGTCCTGCATTTATTTGGACTTCACTAAAAATACCCACCCACTAGATACTTGCTTATTTTGAAGGCAAATAGAAACTCTGTTCTATGGGTAGGAAAATAAGAAAGTGCAAGTTTCAAGTGAGAGAATGGACAGACTAATTAAATTTGAGCATCCCAGCAATGACAGCTTTGCCTGAATAACTTCTATAGGCACTAAAGGACAGAAATTACCTGAACTGCAGCTAGCATTCATTTTGAATTATGCTTCAAGTACGTTTAACAGAAGTTATCCCAGAGGTGAGCTCCCTTCCCTCAAATGGTATAGCTGAGAAATCGCCCAGTGCTGCATCAGTAATTAAAAATGGCCTTACATAATGAAACAGAGAAAATTCCACATGCCAGCAGGCTCTTTGTACAACAATAGCTATTATGTACAACTGTGTGTACATATTTAATTATGAGTTACATGAATTGTAAATCTAAAATAATAGAAAAACCCCTCAAGATAGAAAAAAAAAAATTTTTTTCTCGGTGGCATTAAAATCAAGTTGGTATTTTTAATGGAATTAAAATCACTTAAAAAATGAGCCTCAGATTTTATGGTGTTCCCTGCATGCAGCAGCTCAGCTCAGTTAATAAAAATCTTTACTTATGTATCCTGCAGCTTAACATCCTCATGGGCTAATTACCTTTTCCTCTGGAGGAGAGGTTGGCATCAACCAAGTAGGTAACAACTCTAATATTAGGGAAAAATTAGTAGTGGGCACATTTCTTTTCTTACAATATTACCTTTTTTTTGAGCTCATGTTAAAATTTGTCCCCATGCAGCAAATAGAGAAACAAATACAAAGTGCAAGTTATTTGAAGCCTAGTTATGTGGGGCTTCTGCTGCCTGAAGCCAGGAAGGGCACAGAAACTCAGAAGGAACCTTCTAAGTAAACAGAAGGAATAAACAATTGAAAGTGAACCCAGACAGCTACTTTTAATTATTAAAAAGTTAGTGGTATATCAAGAATGTGTTTGCTAGAATTTATCTTCATCAAATACCATAGCTCTTCTGTCAGGTTGTTCAAAACAGCCATTACAGTAACAACAGCAGACTCAAATGTGCAAATGATCTGAAGTTCAGAGTTCTAGCATCACTGAAGGTGCACTACTTCTCCTTTACACTCCTACTCCACCCCCAAAAGGTATTTAAATGTAATTAAACATTAGAGTAATTTCCAGGGGCTGGGGAAGGAATGGTAAATTGGATGTGGCTGTGTTACACTCAAACAGGGACCTAAAAGAATCCCTCCAATAGCATTTAAAAAAAAAAATAATTTAAGAAAAAACAAAATAGCACCTTAAAGAGGGCCACAGCCAAAACCAGCTCATCAGATATTAGAGCAGAGTGGCAGAGTAACGTATGAAGAAGTCAGTAGGTTTCTCCCAAAAGGACTAAAATACTAAACAAGCTGACTGGACCATTTTCAGCTAAATGGCTCCCTCAGAGGCCTGCTCTTGCTCAGCCTCGTTTGCAAAGAAGGCGTCAAGGTCCATTAGCTTCTGACTCAGAAGAGCATCTAACTCTGCACTCTGGAGTGCAGCTTTTTTTGCCCGGGTGAAACTACCCACTGCTTTGATTTTGCCTCGTCTCTTCCTTTTCCGAGGAAGAGTAAAGTCCTGAAACTCCAGAATCCGCTTCCTCTTCTGCTGGCTGACAGCGATCAAGCATCCATTTTTCTCCTTGGGCTCTTCAAAGATTGTTTCCAAGCTCCTGATAAAAGCAAAGAATAGAACCCATGAATACTCAAGAAGCAGGTAACCACCACCTTACCAGGACAGGGAGACCAGTGGATTTCATAACCCAAGTAAACACACTTCTAACTTTTACATTCTTACACCTCCTCCATACCTCTTGTAATGTGTACTTACCTACAGTACACCTCCTGCAACTGCACATTACTGCTAGCTAAATAATCTGCTATTTGTGCACAGATTGAGTTGATTTCAGTCCAAAAGCACAATTATAGAAACAGTAGAAGATAATATTTTTGAACTTCCCCTACCACTTTAAATTAGAGCAATTTAAAAAGATTTATCTCCCTTTTAGCTTTCAAACATCTTTAATATCTCTCTCTCTGCCTAAGTAATGCACATTTATCTTGGTTTTCTCATTAGGAAGCAGAACCAACCTGGCTGGAGGAGGGGACTTGTAGTTCTTGTTTGTGTAAATTTCTTCTAAACTAAATTCTTTCTTCTTAAGCCTGAAAAAGTAACAAACAAATCAATCAAGGAAGAAGAATTTCAAAACTACCTTTCTTCACAACCAGCAGGTTTACAAGAGCCAATATAAGTCTGTTTAAAAGACACTGCTCACCTTTTTGGTTTGGGTAGTCCCATTGGAGTAAGGTTAGGGTCTGGCTTAGGAACAGTTTTCCTGATTGGGATTTGTGAGACTTTCTTTGGCCTCTTTTCTGGCTCAGTCTTATGAAAAAAAAAAAAAAAAAAAAAAGGGGGGGGGACAAAGACAGGGAGGAAAAAAAAATTAAATGAAGGAAATAATGACCACACTAGTCAATAGAATTTCCTTTTGAGTGTACATTATCTCTAGAATAATCATTCCTTTTGGTTTTGCCACCTTCTTTCTGCTTGAATAAAAGGAAGAAGCATCACAGACCAGGAGTAGCAGCCTGTTCTCTCTCCTCAACTTCAACAGTTATAAGACAATATGCTACTAGCAACAGCTTCAAGTTCTGGGGAACCAAGAGCCTGCGACATCTAAAATGAACTCACTTTTTCCAGTTCTTTGTCATCCTGGGATCTAAGACAGGCTGGAACAGAAATATCACCTTCATCAAGGGCGTGGGCCTGGAGTCCAGATGCTGAAAGCCTGGGGAGAGATGGCGATGATTCCAGACGTGAGCAAGGCTTTGGTAACAGAAGAGGGAATGAAGTTTCCAGACTGTAACAGAGAAAGAAGGGAACATATTAGATTAATACCCAATTTATCCTACAACAGCATTTCATGCTCTCAGGTGATGTTCCTAAATTGCAACATGGGCACAAAAAGCAATGCCGTTACAGAAATTGCCCAAGTGAGTGAACTTTCTCAGTACAGTTAAAAGTTTACAGCTCTGTTTAGTAACTACTGATAGCAGAAAGTGATTAATCCTCCTTTTCTGCCAGCAAACCTTTGACACAACTATTAATTATACTTTTTGTTTACAGATAAATATAAAAGCTTTATCTCTGCCATCCCAAAGCTGAAAAAAAAATAGAAGGAACTTTCAGCACCTAACGTCCAGTCAGTCAGACAGAAAGAGCAGGAATCCAAGTAAGGAAACAAACTTCTCTAGTATCAGATATTCATTTAATAAGAAGTGGTACAACATAGTTGAAAGCAACAGAATGCAATGAGCTACATGGTGTTTTCATTAATGCCCCTCCACACTTCTCCATTACATGATCCGGTCAGTTTACTTCACTAACTTTTTAATCAGAAAGCTATTCTTGGAATAAGCTGCCAAAGCTGAAAGCCAAACTGACACAAGCAATGTCTTTCTGAGAAAGTTTTTGATCCTACTACTCAGAATAAACATTGAAGTTCAAGAGACTCACCACATCTCATGACCTTCAGCCTGTAGTGCTTTCATACTCTGTATAGGTAAGTGCGGTGTGATGGCATAGCTGGTTCCAAAGAAGAATGAACAAAACAAAACAAAACAGACAGAAATTAGGTCTACACTATAAAATAGTCAAGGGGAAGATTGTTAGTCTAAACTGGACTGGAAGACAAAAAATGCTAACATCAGGAATGGGAATGAAAGACTAAAACAATGCAAGAACAAGCCACATCTGCCATGTAGTCCACTAAATTTCACTGACAGCTTGTGAGGGAAATAGTCCTACTTTCACTTAAAAATGTTACTGATGAGAAAAGGAAATAAAAGTACAGAAAGAGGGAGACAGTATTAGTCCGGAACTTGAAATTGTTTCTATGAAAGTCTATATTTCTAATTCAAACCCCCCAGGTTTGAAAATTAAAGTAACCAAAAACCTTGAAGGATTTGGCTACTGAATTAAAAAAACAAAGTGCATAGTAGCAACAGTAACAAGAGAAAGGAAGGATTTCCATCAGATTAACTCCCTGTTGTCTCTAACTCCCACAGTCTTACTTGAATATACTTAGCTGACTGGAATAACCAAAGGCCTTTCAAGGGTTGGTAATTACCATAACTCTATGGCATAAAAGTCAGCACAGCAGCTCTAAGTCCTTCAATATTAAGCTTTATTTTTGTGCCCATACTATTAATAGCAGGGGGAAAAAATCAGCTGGGACAGCTTTTAAGTTAAACAGCAAATCTTGTACTTGCTGTTCTCCCAAACTAAAAGCTAAATGTATGTCACAGTTCTAAGGCAAAAAAGTTACAGCCAGACTGCAATGCTACAGATAAATGAAAACCAACAATGCTGGCAGCGCAGGTAAGTCCAAATATAAGGAGGTCAGAAAGACCCATGTCTTGTGTTTGTCATTTAATATCACAACTATAACATTTTGTTTTTCTCCATGTTCCACTTGCTATCCCAGCACCTGGAACCTGTACCAGTAGTGCATCAGACTGTCAATGCTAGAGGCAGAGCTTACTGATTTATGCAATTACAGGGGGAGGAAAAAAAGACACTTTAGAAATTTTGAATCCAAATGAGCACCAATTAGAAAAAGTATTTCACTTAAAGAATGCTTTTACTGGAGGTAGAAGTGACAGAAGATTCATAGGCAGGAGAAATACTCCAGTTCCTTGTTTTCCTGTTATTAAAACCACTAACTATGAATGAAATAATTTAAAGAGGACAAATCTCTTCCAGGAAAAAAAATGGCCTGTAGACAGCTGGGAACCACTTGCCAATTTTTCTGGTTTTTAAATATCTTAATTTAAAAAGGCAAAGATTTTTGTCATACTGGGAGCTGAAAATGCTTTTACACTACACCAAACATACATCCCGTATTCCTGTATTTACACACCAAACATCAATTTCATAGGAGACTTTTTTTTGACTACACACAAATTTAAGATAGATTCCTGAATTATCCTGTTGTCACTGTTCCTGCTAATGGCTTTCTAAAAAGAAGATTTATTAGTTCATGAGAAAGCTTGTCAATCTCCAGCAAATGGTGTCTAAAATTGTGTTAAATATTTAAAATGTTAGGTTTTGTTCTTTATGTTGCTTTATAGCAAAAACTTTAATATTAATTTTTGCTTAACTGTTTTAGGAATAGAATTTATTTGCTGCACTTTAAATTTCCACAAACCATCTTTTTTTGCTCACTGCATGCTACAATAACTTCACCTTAAAGGAAATCTGAGTGGGCAGAATTGAGGCGCTCTCATACATGCATTTGTAGGGTATGTTAGAGAAAAAAAAACCCAAAGTTAAAATAGTCTAAAACTCAGTTTGTTTTTCACTTGAAGTGATGAAGTTTGATTTGGCTTCTCTCCCTTTGGGATAAAGATAATTCATAGCAAAACATTCAATTTTCAAATTACCCTTTACGTCAAGGAATTAAATCCTCTTACGCTTCAGCTAACCTGGATATGCTGTAACAAGCTGCCTGGGAATCTGCGGACTTAAGTATAGGGGAAAACATGAGAGCGTAAGTCAGCTCTGATCTCCCAGTCCAAGGATAACATGCCTCAACAACACAAAGTAAGAAATTCACCTCAAATGCAGACGTAAGTTTTAGAAAGGGGTTTGTTTTGTTTTTAAAGAATGGCAATAATGTCTTATTTTTAAGTTTAGTGCTCAAACTGTAGTTTACTGGTATACTTCCAGAGTACTAATTTGTACACTACAACATTCAGCATAATATATTGACTCATATGGAATCAAGAAGAATGCAGGTCCAACAGAATGTGCTGTGAAGTTGTCTCTATGCCATTATTTAGCTCCATTCTTTTAGCGAAGACAACTCCCAGAGTGGAGCAGTACTTTTATAAGCTCACTCATACCCTTGGTAGGCATTAGAATTTATACTAAGTGATGTACTTAAACCTTTAGGTATGCTATCTATTTATACAAAGTGAAATAGAGCGTTAGTTTACCTGGTAAAATTTTTGGTTATACATCTGTCAAGCCACTGACATAAAATAAGCCAAATTCAACAGTTCTTTAGAGACTGCCATATTAAAGAAAACACTTAATCGAATGGACTTTTGTACAGTGCTGGTGAGCCTACACTCTGTCCAGGAAGCTCAAGACCATAAAATCAGGGACTGAGCTGCCCTGTGTCACTGAGGCATAAAAGGCAAAATCTTTGCTCAAGAGCATGCAAAAATCCTGTAGCAGAGCTAGGAACCTCTTCTCTCATTCTGTTTCTTAGTAAAAAGAATGCCAATGATAAAGTTAAATATGCTGAGTAGATCTCAGTCCTCTTCCCATTCATAACAAGAATGACGCACACACAAAAGTCATTACCAACCTGAAGTGGAGTTATGCTTGCTTGTGCCAACAATACATCAGGCACATACTATCAACAGGCACAGCATACATAAAGAGATTTCAGTTAGCATAGAAGTGTCATGGAATACAATTAAAAATTTAACTGAATCCCACCTCCCACCCCTCAGGATTCTTCCTAATCTGATATTAAGCATTTTTCAGTGGTTCCAAGTGACACTTGTGGCTCAGACCTCTGAAAAAAACTTTCCTACCTCAGAAATCCAGTTGTTCTGCAGTCATTCTGAATAGACCTAATGATAGCTCACCTTTCTGCATTATATATTCTGATGCATGGTGTGTATATTTTGCAAGGGAAAAGAAAATAGAGTTAGCCATTCTGCTGAAACAGGATATTGCTAAAGAAGCGAAGACAAATATACTTAAATTCAGTTAACAGACTGTTCCATATGGAAGAATCTTCCATGATGAGGCATTTTTGGAGCAGAATGTGTAAGTTTGCAACACGGGAAACTGACCCTTCACTGCAAGCTGCAGTTACCTTCTCCCTCCCAAAAAGGAGCAAGTACATACCTTGTACATATTTAATCTCAGAAATAAATTGATGGGGTTTACCTGTTTGTGATGCCCACACTTGGCTGCCACTTGCAGTCATTGGAATGGAGAGGAGTGATTTCGGAAGGCCAGGCAGAAGGACGATGCTGACTCCATATGGATAGTACCCTGCCCAGTGAGTATGGCAATGAAGAGACGCGGTCATCTGATACAGAAGGTGGATACCTTGCCCCTTTCAAACCCTGTGTGAACTGCGATATAAATAGTCTCTGGATGGTAGGAATATGACTAGTTAAGTTTCTTCTTCTCGTCCAAATCCTGTAGCATCCAGGGGAAGAAATTGCTAACACTGTGTGAAGGCCAGCCATGGAGCAACCGCCTCTTCTTTCAGCTATGGCATTTCTTCGCCGGTCACGATGAAGGACAACAGCCCCTGGGGTTGTTAGAGAGAGAGAGGAATGCAGTTCATTATTTGGACTGGAATCTTCTTTGAAAGCTGTTGTATCTGAACAGCTCTGAGACAGGAGAAAAGAGAAAGTCCACTGTGAAGGCGGTGCTGGCATTTCTCCCAAAACTGGTCCATGATGTACAGAGTGCTGGGATGTCATCCCTGTGAGGTCTGTCACAGGACTAGAGTCCAATTTTATGTGAAAAGAAATTGGGAAAACTGTGGTATCCAAGAAAGAGGTTGGAGGCTTGTGGCTCAAGTCTGAAAAAAGTATTTTGGTAGATTCTACAGGATAAAGTGCCAAAGGCTGAAAGCTAAACATCTTGGTGCACCAACTGTCAGCCCAGCGTGAGTGTAAGTTCCTGTTAATGCAAGAAAAGGCTTCCAATAGATTCTTATACCTACGTTGGCTGTACCTCTCACCGACTGGAAGAAGTTCAGCAGAATGTGACAGAGGTTCTACCTTATGGCTGCTCTCGGCAGGAGCCAGGAGCTGGCTGGCCATGGCAGACAGCTTGCTCAACAGTGCTGGTTCTTTGGTACATTTTCTAAGTCTCAAGCTGTTCAACAAACTGTACCTCTTGGCCCTCTGCCTTGTCATATGCACACACCTCATGGCTGCTTCTGAACCCAGTGCTGGTGGTTTACATGGAAAGTACCAAGACTTGAGAAGTGTGTTTTCCTGTTTAGGGAGTATTTCTGGGGGAATCTCAAAAAAAGGTGAACTTCTATTTTTTTTGCTTTTTCTTACGACTTCTGGCTGATATGATGTGGGAACTTTTTTGCATGTCCTTCCAGGCTGTCTCTTTAATGGAAGAGGTTCTCTTTGCTTATTTGTAGTTCCAAAGGCACCAGGGATTCCATCATACCCTAAATTAAGGTTCAGGTTTTGCATTTCTGAATCCTGAGTCTTCAAAAACTGTGAACTAATAACATCTGTGGTAATCTTTGGCCTTTTGACTTCTTGTAAAGTGCTACATAGTTTATGTTCACTGCTTCCAACAGCAAAAATCTCCTCTGAAGTACCTTCAAACTTTGTATTTCTTGATGTCACCAACTCATGTGAAGAGCTGCATAGGAGTTCAGAACTGTGCAACATACTTGGTCGCAGGGTGATTTTTGCTTTCTCTTGATACTCTGACTTCAGTTCTTGTTGTGCATTGTCTGACAGATGTTCTTTCATCTTCTTACACTTTTTCTTTCGTTTCGGTACCTGACATTTCTCTATCTGATCAAGTCTCTCTGAACCTGAACCCTCATTTTCCTTGCAAACTGAATGAGTTGGTGTAGTGTCCTGGCCTTCTATAATCAAATTTACATTATCTTTGCTTTGTGCATTTAATTTGTAAGGCACACATACTTCATTGCAAACCACACAGTTTGGGAGCAATTCTTTGCAACTGTTTGATAGTATAATCATAGGTGGATAAAATGGGGGTGTTGTACTACACTGCAATTCTGGTGAAGTTTCTGCATCAGACGCAGCTTCAGCTTGACAATCACACAGAGTTTCTGAAAGGAGACTGGTACCTGCTAAGTTTGTCAGCTTTGTATCACTTTTTCTTTCTTTTGAAAGATTATTTAAATTAGATCTTGGGTTTTCTTCCAAAACCTTTCCATAATTCTCAGTACTGAGAGGGACTGTTTTGCTACCAGGCTTTTTTGAATCTTCTGAAAAGGCCCATGGACAATCTTCTCCATCAAGAAAAGAATCTGTGGGCAAGTTCTTTTTAGAGGCTACTTCTCTTCCTATCTTCTCCTCTACATATGTATTCTTAAACTTCTCTCCACAGTGAGTACTTTTTGGTTGGATCACATCCATGTCTTTTACACTTAGCATGCTATGCCCCTCACCTCTCAGACTTCCTTTGCTGTAGGCACAAACTCTTAAGCATTTTGCTCCATTCAGAAAGCTGGCTGTGGCTTCATTATCTGACAATGGGAGCTCAGTATTGTTGGCTTTTCTCTTACCAGACATTGTTACAGAAAGAGGCTTTGTCACTGAAGAATCTTTGCTAAAAGCTTCAGCTGCAGATGAATCACAGTTATCCATTTGTGTATTCCCAGATAACAGACACAGCTTTTCTTTCTTAGGCAAAGAGATTCCCAAGTTCAGAGATGATGGTGTTTCTGAATCCACCTGAGTCTCATAAGATTCTTGGATGTCAAACTTCCTGAAATGGGATGCAGCAATACCCTTTTGAGTGTCAGTTTCTTTGAGAGGCTCAAATGTTAACTGTGGGCAAGAGCTACTTAAGATAGATTTTATTCTCATACTTTTGTATGTTTCTGCCTTATATGACAGACTTTCAGGAATTGATGAAAGGGGCAAAAACTGGGTACTAACTGGATTTTCCTGATCCTCCACTGACGACTTCACCTTTGGCAAAGAATGCTGCATTTTGTTTCCTGCAAGCACTGGCTCTGCTTTCTCTTTTGCACATTTGATAAAGCAAGCATGCTGCGAACAGTGTGATTTGCTATCAGAAAAGCTTTGTTCAAGACTTCCAGTATCTTCTCTTTCACATCTGTTCTTGTGTTCTTTTTGTTTGATTGTCTTCTCTTCAGTTAGATCACTGATGAAGCTCATGTCTCCTGAATGGTGTTCATTCCTCTCATCATTTAAAGAGTCCAAATCCATCACAGTCTCTTTCAGAGTTCCTTGAAAACTGTCTTCTCTTGCATGCTTATGGGCTACTGGAGGCAGGTCGTCACCTGTTTTTAACATTATCTCTTTACTCTGACTAGAGTCAATTGATATTTTGGTTTCTTCCACAGAACTAGCCATAGTTTGTAAGCCAGGGTTTGGTGGTTTAGTTAAACTTTCTAAATGTTGCTTGCTGCCTGGAATCGGGCCATCAAACTCACTCTGACATGCAAGACACTGATCTTCCATTGGATGAAAGGTCTTCTCTGCTTGAATATTCCTGTTGCTGAGTATTGGACACGTCCCACAGACTGAAGCGCTGTACTTGGAGGGATTAGCTGTGAGCGATGACACTTCTTCCTCTTCACACACGCCCAGTTCTCTCTTCTTTGGGCCTAATGGAGAGTTGCAAAATCCAAAATTATGAACAAAGGGTTTTTTGTTCAAATATCTGAATAACAGCTGTTCACTAGTTTTATTTCTCTGATCGCCTTTAGGAGCCTTTGAAGAATCCACAGTTCTTATTCTATCAAATTCATCTGTCTGGAGAGCACACACGCCGATTTGTTCTTTTGCCTCATCTCTGCCACAAACAATTTCACTGCCATCTGTTACTTTACAAAGATCAAATTGTTTCAAAACCTCCATATTCTTATTTGGAACCTCATTTCTTACCAAGGTAGCAACAGACTTCTCTGCAGTGTAAGCTGAGCAAAATGTGTACTTTGCTGTGGAAATGTCATTTATCCCATACAGATCTACCCCTCTGTTGCCCCAGACATCTTCACAAGGAAGAGACTCACATGCCAAAGGGAAGTGCGCTTTTGGAAAGATGAGTGCCTTTGAAGCTGAAGCTTCTCCTTCCAAATTATCATTTTCCTCAATCTTCTTATTGACCTCAACATTAAGGGAATGACTGTTCAGGAGAACATCATCTCCAGGTGTACTCTCTGATAAAACACAGGAAGTACTGGCAGCTGTACACTGGTCTTTCATACTCTGATTATTACAATTCCACATGTCACTATGTTCATTTTCTAAACTAGTGACCACGCTCTGTGTATTTCCCACTGAAGACTTCATGTTCTTTTGGGAAATTTTGCTTGTCACATTAGGGTTCTCAGAAGTCCTGGAACTTACTGAAGACTTGAAATTGTCTTTATCAAGCGCAGTTTTAGTGACTTGCTCCCCTGTTGCTCCAGAAGCACCAATTAATTCTTTTCCAGATAGATTATCATGAGCCTTGTCCCTGCTTGAAAATTCATTAGCAGTACAAGGAAGACACTCATTATGATGAGGTTCTCTTGATTTTTGTGGAACAGGAGGTAGAGTTACATTTAGTGTATAAATCAAATTAGTTTCTTTGCCACTGGAGAAACTGTCATTACTATTAGCTTCTGTACCTTCAACTAAACTGCCAGGCAACTCTTCTGCTGTTGTATTACTCTCACATTCCTTTTCAAGTGGTTGTGCCTCAGATGAACCTTTTTCTAGCTTCGTACTAATATCCAGACAGCTGTGCCTACTGGGAGGAGAAATTTTACTGGAGGGATTATAAAAGCATATGTCTGTCTGTCCAATTTCATGGGAAGCAGTGTTGCTCCTTTCCATCAATATGCTATTTTCTTTCATATCATCCTTGCATAGATCACTGACAAAGAACTGCCACTGGTCCTTGTTCAACTTATCACCATCTGATGGGGCAATTTTAAGTCTTTCTTTTGAGAACTCCTCAGGAGATGAAGCAACAGAACTAAAAACTGAAGAATGACAATGCTCAGAATTAGCACCCTCTTGACCTTCAGGACAGCTACAAATGTCAACATTACGTCCTACAGCAATTTTTCTCCAGCCTTCAGCTGCCTCTTCAAATTCAGAGCTGTAGGATTTACCTACACTAGCAATTCCTTCCCTAGTATCAGATTTAGTGCTAGATAATTCTTTTCTCCTTACCACCGAGATCTGCTCTGTTGGTACAGATGTGGAGGTTCGATTTTCTCCAAACCCAGTTCCATGATCATAGTGAGTCTGAGTTTCCATGTTTTGGGGGGGTTCATTGCTAATTCCATGGGCTGCAGTACTACTGTTTTCTAGTGGTGTATTTCTGAAGTCCTGAGGACAGATGCTTTTCAGAACCAAACATAAAACTTTGGAATTTTTTGTGGAGAATGTTCTACAGCTTTCTAGTGATGGCAACCTATGAGGACCTGTGCAGAAGTCATGAGCATTGTTTTCTTCACCCTGCTGATAAGTCTGGCAATTAGCAAGTGATATACTGCACTCATTATCAGGATTTCCTCCGGATAACTCTTCTTCTCTAGTCTCCAAACCAGATGCAACGTTACCCCCTGTTCCCAATGGCACGCCAGTATGGGATTTCAACCCACTGTACTCATTTGTTTCTTGTGGATGCTCTGTGGCTGATTCAATGTCCATGACTTTCAAAGGCTCTGAAAAATCTAACAAGATGGTTTCTGAAACCCCAGCTGTGGCCATGACTTCTGGCCACAAAGGTGGAAGACCTTTACTCACTCTGTCATTCCTGTATCCTGCTTTACTAAATATCCTAGTCCCAACAGCCTTCATACCTTGTACTTCTTCAGTGAGCTTTGGCAGAGTTTCAGCTGTCATCTGAACACGTGCTTGGTTTTCTCCTGCGTAAGAAAAAATAAAGCAAATCAGAACCATATACCATATAATTTAGAAGGCCAACATAATACTTATTATAGAAGGCAAATAATACTTATTTGTAACACCGAAGCTCAACACAGCTGGGTACTTTATCTGCTCTATCCTAGAATACAACTGTGCAGTAAGTGGCCATAAGGCATTTTTGTAAGTCACCCGTAGGAAGACAATGTGTGTCTCATTCTGTCCAAGCAATTGTTATTAAGAAACTGTTTTGTAAAATCACAAAGAAAGTGCTAATTTAAATTACAGTAACTGTAGAATATCTTACAGGGAACATATCTGCTCAGACTTTTGCAGATCTTTTTCGTGGTTTCTACTAAGAACCAAGACCAGATGGCATTCTAAATACAAGCTTTGGTCACGAGAGCACATCGGGAGAAAGAAAATAATTACTAGATGTAGGCAAAGTGACCAAAGTATTGAAGCTAGAAAATTATGGATCATCGTTAAATTAAGATTTGTTTTGTTGTCCTCTTCCTTTGGATTCTGCATTTTAATTTTAATTTTTTAAAACATCAGAAAATTAAAGTATTTTTCTTTTTCACATCTTTGCTATTACTGCTGTCATATAACCCAGCTTTCAAACAAAAGGAAATGCAGTCAACTGCTGTTAACACCACTTTCTGCTTTGGGGTAAATAAGTATTTGAATTAAATAACTAAAACACATCTTGTACATAAAAGGGCTTCAGGAAAAGCGCACGTGCTGTCAGGAGAAGGCAGAGGATTAAGTTTCCATATTGCTTTAGCTATGCAGGTTAATAGTTTCTACTGTAAAGCAAAATAAATGAGCCATCCCACAATCACTCATCAACTCCAAATCAACAGAAAGTAACCTGGGAGAGCAGGAGGGATGTACAACTAAAATAAACACCTGTGTTCTTCAGAGATCCCACTCCTTCTGTGCAACAGGTTCCCAAAGACTTAAATTCATGCTGGTTTAAGTGAGGGTCCTCCTGCAACAAGACAGGAATATTAGTGGAGATTGATGGATTTCCTGAAATGTTCAGCATGTTTCAGGGACTCCACCTGCTCAGCTGGGTCAGTTCTGAGTGAGAAAACCACTGAGAAACCTCAGAACACATCAGCCCTTGCATGGAGGCAGCCTTGCATTACAAATGGTTCACATGGTTCCTTTCTGATCCTATCAGTCCCTATCATCTCCCCATTAAACTCTGATGTGTCCAAAAAAGATTTGTGTTTAGCAGCAATGAAGTTTTGTGACAGAAGCAGTTAAAATATAAGCACCTTAAAATACAAATTTGTCACAAATTCGAATCAGAAGAGTAATCCAGTCCCCAGACGTATCTCACATCCCCAGACCATTACTGTACACCTCTGTAAGATACATGCACTTTCTCTTCTTTGGTAGAACTTGCCTTATATCACTCCTTCGCTTGCCTCAAAACTACAAATCCAGGAGCAGATGACCTCAGTCTAATTGCAAAAAACCCCAAGCCAAACCAAACCAAGACCCCACAACCAAACTACCAGCACTGTGAAATACGTGAAAACTCATCTGGGAAAACTGAACGACTGGAAACTTTATTTAAGTTCATTTTCACAAACTTCTAAACCAATCAGATACCAAAATCCAGAGTTAAAACCCCAAAATATTTTAGTATTATGCAAAATACAGTTAAGTAGGTCTGTAAAACACAGACCCATGCACCACATCGAGGTATTCTTAATGTCCTTTCCAACCCTAACTATTCTACGATTCTATGATTTCCTGGCTGGTGTGAGTTCAGTCACAATACTTTTTTTCTCCCCTATGTTCTTTTAGGGAGTGTGAAAACTATTTACAAATGAAAGAAAATTGATTTTTAGAAAATATCAATTTTTACATAAAGAGTTTTGTGACTGTTCAGTTTTCAATAGAGTATTATTTGGTATATCTTTCAGCAGCTTTTACCTAGAAATAACATCTTTATCATCAGAGGTTGTTAAAGGGGAGGAGTTAAAGCCATGACCATGTGAGTCTCTTGTTTTGAAAGAGGAAAGTAACAGTGATTTCCTCTCTCAATACAAACAGTAATAGTAAAAATGAAGAATAATCTTTATTTTTAGAGTAAACCCTGAAATACTAAACTGAAGCCCCTGTAGCATTATAATACTATTACTAGTCTGAAATAACTATTATTTAGTGACTAGGGATGATGGTACCAGTAGAATATGCTGTACCCACAATACCTGGATACTGGGCAAGGAGCTTTCTAAGTTGTTTCTCTTTTTTTTCCAGTCAGTTTTGCTCTACGTTCTGCTACATCCGTGCCTGACACCATCCCAACAATATATAAGAAAGAGAAAAGCCTGATGGTACAAAATACTGCTTGTCTCCTGAAGTAGGGTCTAATTTTGCACTGGACACAGGACAATCCAAGTAACAACACCCATGCCAGAAGACCCAAATAAGAAACAGGAAACCACACGGACAAAGTCATCTGCCCAGTCACTTTAACCCTACATTCAAAGCATCATACAGGGATGAATTTTGCCATTTGCTTACTTGTTTTGCCAAGCTTCGCCCAGCAGCTCGAGTGTGGCATTCAGTATGATACTCCTCAGCATCTTGTGCCTCTTCACCACCTCTCTGGTATCCCTCACTAGAGAAGTCTAGCCCCCTGAAGTTCCTTTTTTTGCTTTTTTCATCCTCTTCAAGGTCTCCAGACTTCACTAATTCTTCACCAAGGGATTCTGCTGGCCCATGAGAAATCACCTGGAGCACATCACGCAAATCCTGGCTGAAGTTCTCTACTCTTGGTGTCGCGCGATGCTCCACTGACAGACCGCTGCTGTGTGCCAGCACAGGCACTGACACACCAGACTTTGCACTTAACCCAACCTTAGGCTCTGACACAGCCATAAGTTCCGTGGAGATGCTCATGGGCAGCCCAGGGTACCCCTCCTCTATTCCAGCAGACCCCAAAGAATCAAGGAGAGATTCCACCCCAGATGAAAGCATCAGGGCAGCTGAGAATCGGTTGTCCCGAGCTTTTCACAGTTTACCCTAAAAATAAAAGCAATATTAAGTCAACACACGTAGGAGTAATCTCTGGGTTATAAGAGGTGCAGCTTCATTCATGGAGATTCCAACATGTATGTTTAAGAAAGGTACTTGCAAATAATATTTTAAGAAAGGAGCTGAGAAATGGTTGAGTTTCTAAGCAAACGCTCATTAACAGAGGAAGAGAGTGTGAACAGAGAGACATCCCCAAGCCTTGTTTTCATATTCAAACATCTTCCTGCAGATATAAATTCATCTTCTGGAAAACCTGAAAACAGACTATCAAGCACATCACTAGGGCTCATATTAGACATCCTACTCTTCAGCTAAAACCAAAGCATCATTTGTTTTCCTGTGATTTTAAGTTTCTAATCTTCGGGAGAGGGTGGAAGAAAACAACTTTTCTTCATGTTTTCTGCCTCGAAGGAACACTTTAAGACATAATCCATCACACACTGTGCCTCGTTAACTTATCTCACAGAAGCACCTCACACTTCTGTCGGATGTCGTATCCGGCACATCCGGCACGTATGTCAGATGTACCGTACCAGGTCTGTTTGCACATCGCTGGTACCAGCGTCGGGACCCTCTTCAGCCCAAACGACACCCCCCGATGCCCGGCAACAGCGAGAGCGCACACATCACAACGCGGAGCGTTCCAATCTCGCAGCCGGCAGCGGAACGAAGCCCCGGTCTCCCCGCTCCTGAAGGCACCTGCACCGACAGGAGCGGGCGAAGCCCGATATTGACAGAAGCATCAGTTACTCAGTTTACAAAAACACGGGTTTGAGCTCTGTTCTCCCTGCTCCCGAACCGAACCAGCCCCTAAGTAACAAGCT
>NW_009930689.1:0-4024 GCF_000696875.1 Nestor notabilis
CCCACTACCAAAACCTTGCCATGCAAACCAATACAGTTTCATAATAGCAATTTTGGAGTCCTCTAAGTTTGAGAAATTCAATAATAATCAGACTTTACCTGCTCTAATATAAAATCAGAGACAGCAACTTTAGAAATTGCAAATAATTTTTCCGCTGTAGCTTAAATTCATAATGTAAGAGGAAGGCTATACAGGTGGATGTATGCTATGAATTTCAGTAGTTGTTTCAAATGGCCCCTTTAAAGAAATAAATTTCTCCACTGCTTCAAGCCTGGTTGCAGGGTTCACATTCAGTCTTGCTGTAATCTACCTCTATCCTTGGATAGAATGTACGGGATAGCAGACTGTCAGGCTTTATAATTATGTTACTAGTTTCTCAGTTTCCTTTCATCTTCATTGAAGGTAGTTCTTCTACCTGTTTCCTTGTAGCAAAACTGCCCCTGCCTTGTAATGTACTAATCCAAGTAGGTATATTTCAACCCGGAGTTCACTTGCAACTTTGCAATTTGAAGCACAATGGTGGTTCACTTTTTTTCTTTCTGGATAACAACTGCTTTAGCTAATGCTCTAGTTGTTTTAAGTCATATCTTGGGCTACATCCAAAGGAGCATGGTCAAGGGAGGTGATTCAGCTCTGGAGTCCTCAGTACAAGAAAGACGTAGACCTCTTGGCGATGGTCCAGAGAAGGGCCACAAAAATGTTCAGAGGGCTGGAGCACCTCTCCTATGATGAAAGGCTGAGAAAGCTGGGGTTGTTCAGCCTGGAAAAGAGAAGATTCTAGGGAGACCTTACTGTGGCCTTTCAGTTCTTAAAAGGGGCCTACAAGAAAGATGGAGAGAGACTTTGTAGCAGGGCCTGTTGCAATAGGATGAGGGATGATGGTTTCAAACTAAAAGAGGGGAGATTCAGGCTGGATGTGAGGAAAAATACTTTACAATGAGGATGGTAAAACACTGGCACAGGTTGCCCAGAGAGGTGGTGGATGTGCCTCCCCTGGGTACACTCAAGGCCAGGCTGGATGTGGTTCTGAACAACCTGGTCTAGTTGAAGATGTTCCTGCTCATGGCAGGGGGGTTGGACTAGATGAGCTTTGAAGATTCCTTCCAACCCAAACTATTCTATAGAATCCACAACAACTAGATTTTAGAATTTTTAAGCTGCCAAGCTATCAGCTATCCTGATTGTAGTAGTTTTATTTCATGCTGTATGAGAGGAAACTGGATCTTTTGATCATTGGAGAGATTTTTGAGTACAAATATTGAAAAGCAGATAAAAATCACAACACCCTATTTTCCCTACCACCATCCAGTTTCACTAGAATTTCAATAGAACTTAAATTCTGTGTTTAGGTAAAACAAATGGCACATGAATGAATCTGAGTAAGTGTTGCTCCCAGCATGTTTTTTTCTTGTATACAGCTGAACTCTTCATTAGTATCCATTCACTGATGCAGTTAGTGCTGGAGATAAGCGTATGATCTTCTGAAAAAGATAATATTCTGGTTCTTTGTTGCTTTTGCCTGGCCCTTTTCGAGTTGATTTTTACTGCTCTTAGATGATCACTATTAGATCACTAAATTGAATTTTTTGTTTTGTTTCTGTGGGTTTTTTCTCCACTGGAAAGCTGTTTATGCATTTTGCAAATTGACTTGGTTAACTTAATACATCTTCCAAATGTGCTTGCAGTAATTTTATGTAACAAACTGAAGTTTCCCTTCCTGAAGGTGTTTTAGGTGGCTCAGCATGAGGGCATCTCTCAAAACAGCACAAGTTGGTTGCTGTGTTGCTGTACTTTCTGCAGTGGATTTGCACTGAACATGAAGTTTATTTAAGGGCTCTCAGTTTAATGTTCAGAGTGCTCCCTAGAATTGCCCTTGGTACCCAACACATTGCTGCTGCTTCTGTGGTGCCGCATTCCAGAAGACTCGAAGTTTTCATTCTCTGTTTCAAGGAAGCTTCTGTAAACTGAGAGGAATTGTTGGGATTTTTTTTAATTTTTCTTTTAATTTATTTTTTCTTCTTTATCCGGAATCTGAATATTTTTTATTGAATTTCAGCATATTATAATGGTCATAAGGTCTTAACGCAGTCTGGGCCACTTCGGAGATCAGTCATCTTGACTTGGTTTCACTTAATTGCTTTATTCACCTGTGTAAGTTTAACAGGTTTTGGGGTCTTTTTCCAACTGGAAAGTATAGCAAAACTCACCTTTTATTTAACATGTTTAACATGCAGTTACTCTGATAATAGACATTGTAACACTTCACAGATTTTTTTTTCTTCATTAAAATAAGCACGTTCAAATATTTTCAGTACTACTTTTACTTGTGGTTATCTCCGAAATCTGTAAAATCGGCACCAATATCTTGTAATAGACTTTAACACATTGAAATAGTAGCAATATCTTCAAATTCAGATGAAACTTCGTATGGAGAGATGTTTCTATAGGCTTCGAGTTCTTTGGGTTTTTGAAAGAAGCTGCTTTGAGTTTTATGGAGTTAGAGAGTCTTTTTCTGATAAAAGAAGAAAAAAAGCAAACCCAGACAAAACAGAAAACCTCAGCACTCCTCCTGCCCCTTCCCCAAATCCACTCTACACCATTTGCCCTCCTTGTGGTTTAATCACTTGTAATGACTTTAGTGAAAGACAAACCAATAATGAAAACCCTTTGAGTTGTTTCTTTAAATATGTTTCCTGTGCATATGCTTGCATACTAATGTGGATTTATTCTTGAAATGACCTTTGAGTGTTAGGACAGTTAGTAATTGAGTGGCTTCTTGTTGTTCTTTACTGAAAACCTTTGGATGGCATTCCTTGCAACGTTAACCTTGTAAAAGATGGGTCAGTATTATTTAAAGAAAATGCCTCTGACTCATTGGTTGAAAAACACATCACAAAGAAATGATAAATATTTTTTAGTGTAATTAGAATATAATTCTGGTCATTAATTGTGTTTTCTTATTAATTTAGTATTAAATTTTGGGGGTCTCCCCCCTCATATTTTTATGCTTGTTCTGTATATTTAGTATGCCCTTTTAAAGGAAAAAGAGATTTCTGGTTGGTTTTTTTTTTTTCCTCTTTAGATACAAAGCAGTAATCTCTATTTAATGATATGTTTGAAGATTACAAGGAAGAGTAGTCATTGCGTTATTTTGATCTGCCTTAGAATGCCCATAGAATTTACTTTCTGCATGCATTTGCTATTTATAAATACTTTATATTCACCTTAACTTTTCTGCTCTCTTATGAGAAAGCTTCATCCCAGCCAAAGCCAGGGCAGAGAGGAACATCTAACTTTTAGAATGTGAACAGGAGTTATTTTTAAAACAATGAAGGCAAAACTGGTTTGGTAGGAGGCAGAAAGTTTGCCAGATTAGAAGAGTTTTGGTCTTTTCTTTTGTGGGGGGGGGGTGTGGGGTGTTGTTTGTTTTTTGTTGTTGTTTTTTTTTTTTTTTGTTTTTTTTTTTTTTTGTTTTTTGTTTTTTTTTTTGTTAGGCAGGCTTTTTAGATCACCAGTATGCTTTGTGTTTGTACAGGTATGAAAGATTCAGTGGCTGTACCAGTTAGGAATGCATCAGAGGACTTTCTTCCTAAGCAGCCAGGTCTTCTGCAGCTGTTGTTTTGTCTGCTAACAGCACGGTAGTGTGGGATTGCTGATGCACAGTTGGTGGTTCCTGCCATTCTTCAGAGGAACCTAGCAGTGTGCTTTTTGACAGTAGGCTGCCAGGGAACAGCGAGACTGAAGAGCATGATGGAAGAACTTGAGAGGCCCTTTCCACAAATACCCTGCTGAGCTCAAACTTTAGAGCAGTCCTTCAGGTGACTGCCTGCTCAGTGCTTCTAAGGTGTTCCCTTGAAGATACTGTATTGTACTTTTCTTGGACAGGAACTCCCTTTGCTCAGGACTTTGAATGTGCTTTTTTTGTGTGTGGTAAAGAAGGAAGACATTCATTCTCAACCCTTTTTTTTTTTGTTTGTTTGTTTTGGGGTTTTTTTATTATTATTTTTTTTTTTGTTCTTCTTTC
>NW_009930689.1:4041-20756 GCF_000696875.1 Nestor notabilis
TCAAACACAAATGTGGGAATTGAGTCACAAAGTGAGTCCTAATGTGTAACTTTTTGAAAATAGTAGCTTTTCTTGGTAATTATTAGAGATGAAAAAGCTATGCCTGTAATACTATTTTATAGCCTGGGGATTTAAAGTTCATGGCAGATCAATCATCAGAGATAATATGGGACTAAATAGTAAGCAACGTGATGAATATAGGATATTACGGGAGACTGGTGTTCTAAGGAGAGAGAAGGAAAGATTAAAATGAAAGAACCACCTTCTAAGGAGACCACTACAAATATTGTGTCAGATAAAGAAATATTAGCTTCTTCCACAGGAGATATTCTGTAATAAAATATTACTTCTATCTTAACAAAAAAAAAAAAAAAAAAATTCCTTGCCCCCCTTTGCCTAACCGTATCTTGGTATGCAGAAGTGTGCTTTTACTTCAACTACAAATGCTGTTGAATGTGTGTCAGGGTCCTTGTGTCAGATGAAACTGCAAAGGGATTTAATAGGTTGTTGTTGAGACTGTTATCCTCTGAACACTGGGTTTTTTTAATTCAGAGCTTCTACAGGTATGGCAAAGACCTCCCAGCATGCATAAGGACCAGCATAAGCTGTGGAAGAAGCTGTCACACCCACAATAGGCATATTTAAGGTTCTTATTGGAGAGGAAGACTAAAATGGAAGCAAAATTGTCTTTCCTGTCCTCCTGTTATGACTCATGGGAGCTGCTTTTGTGCTCAATGCTTTGATAATCTGTCTGCTTATTTGTCAGTGTGGTCTTAGAAGCATCCTGCTAAGCACCCACTCTTTTTGAGTTGGCCACAGCTGTTAAGCTCATGAATCCTGGGTTAGAACTCTGAGAAGTGAATTTAGTCCATATATTCAGGATGAGCTGAATTTATTTTTCAACCTGTACTTGTGTACAAAAGGAAGAGCACTCACTGGGCATGATAAACTGAACCAAATTGTTATTGCCACCCTGGTCTTGAAGCTCAGTTTTCCTTTAGGAATTTAACCAAATGGGTATCTTTAATAGCTGCGAGCTGATTCAACCCTTTCCTAATTGTGCGCTTGCTGCTGGATGGAAACTTTGTTCAGGTTCTTCCCCCTGCACCCCTGGCCTTGCTGCCATAGTGGCATGCTGCCTTTTAGGCCAGTTATGTGACGATGACTTCCCTTGATGTATAACTCATTTTGGTAAGTTTTAAGGTTTCAGTATATCACCAGCTATTAAAAAAACAAAACAACACCTCAAAACTCCTGCAAACCCCAACACCAGTCAAGTCAGCTTCCAGTGATATTAGCAATATCAATAAAAGCTTGCTGGAGTTGAATTTTAAAACATGCAAACAACCTTGGTGTTTTGCTTTTACATAATTTGTTGGACAGTTTTCTAATTTTTGTATTTACTTTCACTGGTTGTTCTTAACTTTTTCTTTTAATGAGCAGAAGGGGGTAGATTGAAGGGTATGAAAAATGGCTTTGCTCTATTGCAGTTCTTGTTGCTTTTTATCTGTTCTTCGGCTTTTTTGTTTTTTAACTTCTACATTGTAGGTTTCTTCATATTACGAGATCTTGGTGGCTCTTCCTCTAGAACCTTGTCCAGTTAGAGGGTCTACTGTCCTTCCATATTATCGAAAAATAACAAGTGGTAGCTTTTTTCCAAATGCAGAAGTGAGATTGGAAAATTCACTATCAATGTGGTGGTTTGGTTTTGGGTTTTTTTTTTTTATTTGTTTTTTTTTGTTTTTGTTTCAACTTCTCCATTCTTAAAGTCAGAATATTGCTACTAGCTTCCTCCTTACAGTTGCTCAAATACCAAATTTGTTCTTCCTAATCTGTAATTCCTCATAGTACTCATGGAGTGTTCTTCTGGATCAATGAATCCAGAAAAAAAATTTCTCCAACTATTTTCTGAACTCTGTCACTTATTTTAGTAGTGATACATCATGACTAATAGAGGTGGCTAATGGTTTCTTGTATGTGCCTTTTCAACAGAAGGCATGCAAGGGTTTGGATTGATGTATAACCATCAAAGACAGATCCTTGCATGGTATGAGCTCTTTACACCTATTTATTGACCTGCTGTTTTGTTAGTGAACAGATGACTTTGAAGTCAATTAGAAGTTTGTAACTGACTTCAGCAGGGTGCACACTGCACTTTCTGTCTTAATATATAAAATGAACTATATACTTGATGTCCAACACACTGACATACAAATCTAACTGTGTATTTCTAGCACAGTTTCATTTCTCCAAATTTTGTGAAGACAAATGTTTACCTCAAGTTTTTTACAATTATCACTAAATGTCTCTACTAAAATCTAATTATGTACAAAGTGCTTCCCCCCCACCCAGCTATTGATGATTAGGAAACAATGAATAGCATTTTTATTTAGGATTAAGGCCTTGGAGTGAGTGATTAAGTTGAATGCTTCTGAATGATGTTCTAGAATTCTTAATGGTCATGAAGGGAAAAGGAATTGGGGTAGAGCTAGAGTTTTTCCCCATTGTTTTAATTTAAATGCAAATGGTCAGATATCATAATACCGTATTAGTCTGTTTGTTCATTCTCAGAATGTTTAGACGTTTTTTAGGTTTTTAGATGTAAAGCTTACATACTATTGCAGAACAGCTACATTTGTATTAAAATCTCACACTGTTATAGCTCTGGATTAAGTAAAACTATTTTGTTCTTGTTCATTGCACGATGTTTCATTTTGCTGTATTTGGTCTGTGTTTTGTAGACTGCCATGGTAACACTGAGACCATCTCAGAGGTCTGTTGGATTAACTCTTAAGTTGTGTTGTGAACCTGGCTGCCTCAGGGATGTTAGGAGAATAAGGGCTATTTCCCTACTGAGAGACGAAGAATGGCCTTATTTCCTCTTCTGCAAGGGTTATCATTCTAGCCAGCAGGCAACTTATTAAAACAGACCTATATGGCACTCAGTACAAAGAATGAAATTGTGGTTGCTATTAATAAGGTTTTTCTTGCTATTTCCATCTTGAAAGAATCCATCCTGTCTACACTGAATTACAGAATGTTGTAGTTCTTGCTGTCAATAACTTCCTTGAAATTACTTTTTTGGTTAAAAGTTTAGGCTTTATTTTTATTTTATTATTACAATTACTCTGCCATTCACTCTGTATCGTTGATGGAGTTTGAGTTCATGTTACCAGATTTCCTGTAAAAATTAGTGATTTTAAAAACAGTCTTAACAAAGCCAGTGCCTTTCAAAAAGCAGAAAAAACCGCCACAAAGTTCAGTGGGTGCTGCCACTAAGCAAGTATTTTTAGCAGTTTCTTTTCAATCTTTCAT
This sequence comes from Nestor notabilis, assembly GCF_000696875.1. Lineage (NCBI taxonomy): Eukaryota > Metazoa > Chordata > Aves > Psittaciformes > Psittacidae > Nestor > Nestor notabilis. Next base: position 7,357 of record NW_009930689.1, read on the forward strand.
GAGCTTCTGAAGGCAAAGATCTCAAACAAGCATATATGATTTTGTGTAGTGGTTACATGGGTTTAGTTAGTCTTGAGTTCACTAATGTAGGAGAGAACTAGTTTGAATTACTGCCCTTCTTGAGGAGATGTGGCAAGAGAGCTAGGGCAAAAATTGGTTATGTATCCATACTGCTACTACATGTCACTTTTCATCCTTTCATAAGTTCTTCTCATTTCAAGATCAGGTTCTCATAAAGTCCTCTCAGCAGAGTTGTGCACAAAGATGGTTCTGAAGCCAGTACAGAAGAGGTGCTCTGGTGCAGTTTTCTTTTGGGAGTCCCTCTGTATGTGCATCTATATTACCTTTGCTGTCAGTCATGATGCACTGCGGGGAGAATTCAAGAAGCTGGTTTGTGTGTTTCTTTGGGCCAGTTGAACTGTATGACTCATGGTGAATGGACATTGATAAGTGAATTGACAGGCTTTTACCTTTAAGGAATTACACGTGAATGCTGCTCTACATGCCATGTGTCCAGGAGCATCGGTATAATAAGTGGATCAGCTTTCTGTGGCTCTTACTTTTAATGAACTAAAAGGGAAAACAGCATGATTGGTGCGAAAAGGAAGGTATGTAGTACTAAATTTCAGGAAATAAAGTTAGCTGCTTGCAAATTTTTCCTTCATTCCAGTAGAAAAATAAGATATATACTGAATACACTTGCAGAACTCTTTTAGTGTGGGTTTAAAAAAAAAAACAAACCAAACCTGTGGATCACAAGCTGCACGTCTGTATAGCTTTAAGTAGCTTGAGAAATTTAGAAATAATAAATGAGGGACAGAGGAAACTGCATCTAAATGTCTTGTTGAGTTTTTGATACATTATCTCATAAGCTTCTTCGCTGTTTTGTCACAGATCCAAAAAGTATTGTGTACACTGTAAGGCAGAAAGATAATGTATGGTAATAACATTAGTTGATAAGTGATAAAAGTTATCAGAAGCTAATTTCTAGAAAGACTTGTCAATGAATAATAGTGGATCTGGTGATGTTATTGATTAGTGCTAATAGAAAACAGATGTTTTCTGACTGTTCCTTTCTGTCTGGCAAGTGTTTTTTTTTCTGTTCTGAACGTGGCTGACCTGTTTTCTTGTGTCTTGCTTAGGTTACGGTATTAATGGTTCTTTCATGGTCTGTGTAGCAGCATTTCTGTCACTCAGCTGCAGCACAGGACAGCCAGCTGCACCATGTGCTTGGCGCTACCCTGTTTCCATAGAAAGCCAAAGCAGCCCTGTGCAGGCTCTGTTCTCCTGTTGATGGGTGTATCTGAGCAGATGCTCCTGCTTTTCCAGGAGCTCAGTTTTTCAGTTCATTACAGTAACCAGAAACCCTGGACAAACAGCACAAAGGCTTTTGTGAGGAGATGCCAAATGAGAAAGGAAAGGGTATTTTCTCTAAAATTCATATGTAAAGAAAAAATATATTAATTGAAACAGTAGATTAAGTAACTGAAATAATCCATTAAGGAGTGGGTAGCCTTTTTGAAAACAACTTAAAAAAAAAAAAACAACCAAAAAAAAAAAACCAACCCTAACCATCCTTTTAATTTCGAAATCACTGCTTTATTTTCAAAGTTTGCTTCCTAAATAATTTGTTTGATTAACTCTGAAGTTGCTGACATACACACGTGCACACCCCAGATGTTCTCCCCATGTCTTGCTGAGGCTAGTGTCATTGTGATTTCCTTCCACCCTTGAGTTGTCCTTTTTGGTATGTGTGACTTAGTCAAACCAGAGCTTTTGGCCAGCACCCCTAGCTTCTAGTTAAATCCTGTCAGTGTGAGCCGAACCCGATATTATCAGGTCACACTCATCTATTACACATAAGTTAATTACATTAATTCATTTCTATCCTGCCATCTTGTTCTCATGAGTAGTCCTGTTACTGGAGCACTGAATTCTGGAAATGATGTATTTCCATTTTATGGTGAAGTTATTTTAGCTTTTTCCCATTTTTGACTGTGAGATGTATGCCTTTAGGGTTAAAAATGCAGTCTGACTTAGCAAAACCAGACTTCAATGTATTTTGTTTATCAGACTTCTAAGATTATAGCAGAGATGTGGTGGACCTAAAACAGACAGACATAAAAAACTTTGTTCTTTTTTCTGTGTATAGTTGCTTGATTTGACAAATTACTTCAGTGACTGGGAAACATGGAAAAAACCCAATGAAAATATTTCTTGCTGTTCATTACATTTCCATCAAATAAGCTGATATGGAAATAATTTTCTACCTCTGGTTGCTAGTCAGTCTAGTAAATAATTTATTTTTTTAAACAATCACAGAAAACAGCAGTAGAAGAATATTTTCTATTCCTTAGTGTTCTTTTTGCCTTATCCTTTTTTTCATTATAGTGGACAAATAATAAATTGAGTAAACACAATTTGTGTTTACCTAGCTGTCAACATACTTATGTTCTCGGTTTGGTGTAATTATGGGTGTATTTTTGCTCACTGAGGTAGTTTCTATCAACATTTTTGTTTGCTTCTGTCCTGTAGAAAATAAGTTAGCTGTTACCATAATAGACATCCTAAGTATGGGATTACAAGACCAGCTGTTCTGTCAGATGTATGTCTCAACAGGTTCTGTCCATTGTACTGCTGCTAAGCTTTCTTCATCATAAAATGGAGAAGTAAATTAATTGTCTGTTAAAATTGTTAGATAATATTGGTGTGAAATAAACCATAGTACTAATTACATTATTTTCTCTTCTTTCTCCAGGAAGATATTGACTGCCTAGAAATTACGAAAGGGTTGTGAGAAGTCTGGTTGATCAAGGTGGAATTTTTTTTTTCCCCAAGAGCCTTTTCACAATTGCCTTTTCCAAAATCTTTGGACGTTCCCCATTGTGCCATGTTTTGTGGCTCCCACTGTAAAAGGAATTTGTCTTGATGAAGATTCCTAACATTGGTAATGTGATGAATAAATTTGAGATCCTTGGGGTTGTAGGTGAAGGTAAGTAGTATCTTAATAAAATATGAATTAGGATTTTGTATAGATTTGACTTAATTGTCTTGATGGTAGTCAGTTTTCATGTGCGAAATACTGCTGTATTCAGATTTTAAGAAACATCAGTTAATTCCCTATAGTTTCTTCTGTAATTCCATTCTTAGATGGTAGGAGAAGTTTGGAAGATAAAAGAAAAGGAAGAGAAATGGGATTGTGTTGTGGTTTGGGGTTTTTTTTGTTAGTTTGTTTAATTTTGCTATATTAATTTATTTTTAATGATACTATGGATGTGCAAGTTATCAAACTGCTCTGCAAGTATATTTAAAGGAATTATTTTCAGCATTTTAAAATTCACTTTCAAGCAATTTTTATAAAATTTGCTTCAGTGTGTATAAATTTAGTACAGTATCTGTTTGTGCAAGTTCTGGATAATAATAATACTGCGAACAATATTATGCTCATGGCAGGGGGGTTGGAACTAGATGATCTTAAGGTCCTTTCCAACCCTTACTATTCTATGATTCTATAACCAAAAGGTGACTGAACTCTGTTTTATCTTGCCACTTTTTTATTTTCTGCTTTGAGATGGTTTATCTCTTTTTTTTTTTTTTTTTTTTTTTGTTTCAGGAGCCTATGGCGTTGTACTTAAATGCAGACACAAGGTAAGTAAATTGCTTTAAGTTAGAGATAAATGCTGGTATTTGGTTACAATGACTTGTGATGAGAACTGAGATATTATTATGTATGAGATTTCTTAAAAAAAAAAAAGTTGTTTTGGAATGCACTTTATGCTCAAGCAGTCTCAATTAGAATGTCAAATTAATTGCTAAATACTTCTGTATAACCACTTACCTGTCTTAGGGCAGGGTAACAGAATGGGATCCATGTGGAATTTCTACAGCTGTTGGACAATCAAAGTGCATTGCAAAAGCACTGAGTTCTATGCTTATTGATTTTAATTTGGAAGAAGTAGTAAAAAGAAAAAACTGTTTCAGACAAAAATGAAGTCTGGCAACTTGTCTACTATTTTAACTACTGTGTAATAGTATAACTAAGTTCAGGATAAATCTGAACTTGCTGGTCATCAGTAAGAAACTGACATGAGCTACTTTGCTGTCTTTGGAGCAGCAATATAGTCATATAACAAAATAACTTTACTTCTGTGAAGCAGAACTTTTGAGAATCATAGAATTATTCATTTGTAGTGATCCAGGAACGTATAAAAGTTGGGGTTTTTTTATGTAGCTCATACCTTTTACTAGAAAAAAGGTTATCACACTGCAGCAGGCCTGCCTTCCTGCAGTGGCTTTTAGCATGTACACAGAAGGACTTTCACAGCGGACATATGTATTTGGAGCGGTTTACAGTATTATATTGACTTAAAGTTTAAAAGGGGGGGTGGAAATTAGAGCTTTGAAAGATCCTATCTCATGTTGAAGCCTTGTCAGGCTTCAGGGAGGCTGTAACACTCAATAGAATGGCTTTGGTAAATGACATATTTTTGGATAGTTACAGAGTAATGATTCAGGGTGAATAGTTTGAAAGCACCTTGGTAGTATCAATACAGTTTATATTAGGCAGCTCTCTTCTTTATGGAAGGTAATCTCATGAAGACTTCAGAAATTTCTAGGATTTCCTACGTTGCTGAGTGGAATTTCATGTCTGCATGTCTTCAGTCATGTCCTCATCTGAAAGAGTTCAGTACTCTAGGAGTATAGTATAATGCCAGGGTAATCTGTTGTCAGTTCCTGTAAGAATACCTTTCAATATACCAGATGACTCAAAAGGAAAGGCTTTCCTTTAGCAGAGGGAGGTGCTTCTTCCTCACCTCACATACAACCTATGTGAGGATCTAAACTTTTAGGTAGTCACACCATTTTTTTTCCACAGCTTCAAAATTAATCAAACCAACTGTATTGAAGTTCTAAAACAAAGTAGTATTTATTAAAGCTGCTAGCAAGTGGATTTACTAAGACCTAGGGTTTCCAGTGTTTGGAGATCTGAAGAAAGGGCAAGGTATGATGCTTTTAAACTCACTGATTTATGATTCTCACTCACTTAAAACAAGCTGCACCCAGCGTCTAGGAGCAGATGACTTTAGGGGCTATCTAGTTTATAAAAAAAAAATAACTATCTAAAAGTTAAACTTTGACATGAGTCTTTTTTCCCCATCCTTCCACTTCTGTTTGTCATCTTAAGTTTTTCCTTTCATGCTTTGGAAAATATGTTGAGAGGGACCTATCCCCAGTTCGTTTGCAAGTTGCTGCATAGATTCAGAGCAGGTATGTCCTGCTTGTAGGTTTATTGTGACAAACCTACGTATACAAGGTTTGTTAAGAAAACATTTGGTAATTGCCACAAGAATTTAGTTTATGTTTAATTGTAGGCATCATAATAAATAGAATTATTTCCTAGTTCCTACATTTTTGATGCAGTTTCTTAATTTTTACTTGACTTATTCCTTTTAAATAAGAAGGAAAAGTATCTATAAAGTTGGAGGAGCAGTATGAATTGGAGCTTGAAGATGTGGAGAAGTGCTGCCTGTTTGCTACAGATTTTCACTTAATTAAGACAGAAAACGTCTAAATTATAGACAGAAATTTTAAGGCTCTGATATTAATCATTGACTAAAATGAATGTGGTAGAACCGAAGTTGTAAAGAAACGCCCTTCTAAAAGAAGAAAAGGGGAGAATTCCTGTGAGATCAAAGATGTTATAAACTAAAGGGATGGAATTTAGGTGAAGCTTAAAAACAGTCACTAATTGGTACAAAATGGGAATTTCTACCAAACCATAATAAAAAAGATTGTTCATTAAGAAAAGTTACTTGTATACATAGGAGGAAAAAAACATATTGCAGGACAGTATATGTGGTTGTTCTCCTTGATCAAGAAATGTTTTTTAATATAACTTTCCTACTTTTATAGGAAAACAGAGATTTAATTAACTTTCATGAAGTCTTAACAGAATTACCCTGAAATGCAAGGGTATATGACTTAGTTTGGCTTTGGTTGTTGTGTTTTGGTTTGGTTTTTTTTTCTTACTGTTTGGCTGCTGATGGCCATATTTTTTTAGTATGGATGAAGAAAGTAAGAAGTTCTTCCACATGATATGTCTGCAGGTAGCACAGTTGAACATTGAGTACATTACATAGTAAGTCTATTCAGCACCACATAAGAAGTCCGGAAGCAGCATAAAATACAAGAGAATGATGCAGTATTTTTAATGTATGTATGGTATATACCACACCGTCCTTGGTCATGTTCCCTCAGCATGTGCTAATTTTCATTTTGTGCCAAGCTAGCTATTATGTTTAAGAATTTAAATACAGAAGTATTTATACTGATATTTATAAACAGTGGGAACATGCCAGGATCAAATTCTCGGCTCTTGTAAGTCAATGTATCTCCATTGTACTGGTGAGAAGGTGTAAATTTTGTGTAAAATGTGGAGCTTGCCCCTAATTGCAACAATTGCAATGTATAATCCCTAGTGTTTCAATAAATATGTATCTTTATGCCCCAGTGAGTTTCACTGGCGTGTGTATATGGATTTAAATTGGAGAGAATGGCATAAGGAACAAAGACCTTGTCATTATTATGTGTTTTTATTTTGCTAAGGGAACATTATCAGAAAAGCTGAAGTAGCTCCTCTAAATGACTGTGTTTACATTACATTATACAGCATGTTTTTATGTTTTTATTGCAAATCCTTTATTGCTAATTGTGGTTCAAGCATAAAGATTACTTTATCCGGCTTATCTGGTTGTCTTTGGGGGGGTTTGTGAGATTTATTTTTTTTTTTAGCTTTGGAATTATTTTTTTTCCTGATGTGGATTTAATACGAATAATGTTGATAAAGCAGATTTGATGTTCTTAAAAGCTTTTTTTTTTTTTTTTTCCTCTCCTTCTTTTAATGAGAGGACTTTTCATCAGGAAATATACTGGTGTGCATTGTGTTTGATAATACCAGAAATACATTTTATATTCCCAATCTATTAAAATAGGTTGTCTTGGTTTATTTACTGGATCTTGTCTGTTTACTGAAAAGAAAAGCCACTTGAACAGTTCAGCAGTGTCAGACATCATGGCTGAGAAAAAGAATTTTTGCTTATGTTTAAGAGTTATCAAATATTTGCCTTTAAGTAAAACCACTATCCCCTTTACTTTGCAACCTGGGCTTGCAGCTTCATGCAGTTATCCTTTGCTAGTAGAGGCTTAGGCACAAGTATTAGGACTCTGGCACTGGATACAAAGCTCATAGGACAACACTGTGACTGAAAATCAATAAAAATATAGGCAGGTGCTGTAGGAAAGCCATAGGTGTCCAAAGACAGGCACACTGAAGAAAGAAGCCTAGAGGCAAAACTTAAGCTCAAAGTTCCTGTGAATGTTTCAATATACTTTGGCACAATATATAGGCAGAACATTTGGTATACTTTGACAGCGTGTATTTCATTATTCAAGCTATTACAGGGTTTTCTTACAAGAAAAAAATCTATTAATCATTTCTAGTGTCAAACAAAACGGATGTTCATGTGTGGACTTCTTGCTGTGCTTTTAGATCAAAGGCAAGGCCTTACATTACAAGGTGATGTAATTGTGGTTGCTGAGTGGGAGCTGCCTGCTGACTCCTCTGTTACAAGAGCTGGCAGAGTTTGTCCTGCAGTCACTAACTCCTCAATGTACAATGGTATTTCTGATCAGGGTGACTACACATTGTCACTGCATCTTAGTTGGTCAGCTACCTTCGCATTCCTATCAGTTCATTGGTCAGTTGTGTCAAGAAATTGCCTTCTGCACCTTCCAAAATATCCTGTTTCCACCATGCTGCATTGCCCTTGCAGCCGATGTTGGAGCACTCCAAGTCCTCTGTAAGAACTGGACTTTATCTATTATTTTTATGATCTATTTATCTATTTTGCTGTCTTGATCAGGTGCTTTGAAGCAGGTGCTCACTCTAATGCCACCTGGGTTGTTCTGTCTTCTAACCTTTGTGCGAAACCTAGATGTGTTTCTTACTTATTTCTAAGCAAACGTCCATGCCTTCAAGCTTCCTTTCCTTTTGCAAGAATCTCCTTGCCTTCTTAGCTCATCCTTCTCAACATATCCTGAATCTGTTCATGGAAGTGCTCTAGTCATGCAGGCACATTTTCTGTGATCCTACTGAGGGATTTCATCATCTAGGATGACAGATAGTTCAGATAATGCATATTTCTATAACCGTGCGCTGACACCTAGTTCCTCCTGTTTGTTTCTCATTACACTTGCATTTTGTGTACAGGCATCTGGGACCTGGTTGTGTTGCTTTCAAAGAGAGAATGGGAGCTTCATACTCAGAAAATTTGTGATCTGCCTGATGTTTTAAAAACGTAGATCCATATTTGCCTGGGAAAGGGAGAAGTGATTCTAACAACTCATATATCTGCTGATGTTATTAACATTGTCTTACTTTTCTCACTGGGTCCCTGGAGACCCTTCTTTTAGTGTTGTTGTTTAACCCTTAAATGTTTAACCCTTCTTATGCTAATGACTTTCTCTTAAGTGTCAAAATTAGAAGGTAAGTGTACTTGTTTGTAAAAGTAGCGTTTACCTTCAGTATGTTGTGCTTTCAGATGTTCTTGCTTTAGATCTGACTTTCAAGGTTCCTTAACTCTCCAGCCTGTGTTAAGCCAAGTGCTTGGACTGAAGAATAAATTTTCATTTCAGTTTATCTTCAACTTTTGCCTGAAATGGTTACAGCTGTTGTTTTGGGGTTTTTTTGTTTTGTTTTTTGTTTTTTCTTTTCTTGTATGTATTTCTTATAAATGGATTTGATTGACTTGACAGTAATTCCTGTTTGGATGACTGAGAAATGAAATGATGAGTAAATGAAAAATCTGAGTTCCCAAAATGAGCACATATTACTGCCTCTAATTTTTTCCACTCAGCGTTAATATCTTTCGTATGGTGAAGTATGAGCTGATTTCAGATCTTGGCTTTGACTACTTAGCTAGACAATAAACTAGCACTGTCTGGTGCTTGAACCCCAGAATACTAGCTGTGGTGATTCAGAAGTTTCTGGTTCTTGGTGTTTGTATTTCACTAAATGCTTTATAATAATGTAAGAAGAATTATTCCTATCTGCTTTTGACACGTAGATAGATACTTGGTACAGTGTTGCTATTGAACATTTTAATGACTAATCTGAAGGTAAATATGAAAGTACTGTTGTTAAAAGTTGTGGAAAACAGACTGCAGTGGTAAGCAATAGAAGATGGTGATGTTGAGCATTGAGCATTATGCGTCAAGTCATTCAGTTCAGGAAAAGCATATATTAAATATTTGTATTTCTTTCTATACAATTGACTTTCAAGTTAGAACCTTCCAGCAAAAATTGAATTATGTTTGGAGCATTTTAAGCAATTAGTTTTATCGTTTCAGAGTAAAGCTGAAAGCTGAGTCATCCACAGACTTTTTCCAATCTACTACCCTGATGTACACCAGAATGGTCATTTTGTGTCAGATGAGTTCAGCTAGCTCAGTACCTTAAAAGTGACTTTGTTAGAGGTAAACAACAGATGAAGAACAGGGCAGGCATGTTGTGATACTCCCCAAAGTATTCAGTGTCTCTAATTGGTACAGTTCTACTGGGAAGTCATTATCACCAGAATATTCCAGCACAGACTATGCCAGCAGTGTGGGGTTTTTTTCATTACTTTATCCTGTGCCTAAAGCCATCTGTCCTTTAAGTCTTCTATTTGCCTGTGCATACTGATTAAAGCATTAACTGATATTTTTGTATACTGTGTAAAATATTCTGTCCTTACGCGTTTATTTTTTTTTACATACCATCTATTTACATATAGCTATCCTTCAACTAAACCCAGGTAAAAAGTACAGTGCCAAATCCTACTGATTAATGTCTAAGATGTCACATATTCTCTCATTGTTACTATTGCTATCTTGTTGCTGCCTCTATTTGGTTACATCCTCAAATTTTTTGCTGATTTTTCTTTGATTTCTGTGTGTAATTAAAACCAGCATTGCTAAATTTCTCTACTAATCAAATGTATTTTGGCAAGGTTTTTGTTTTTAATCATGGCCGAGAGCAAATCTCTGTGCAGCATACTATTTTCTTTCAGTAATGGGAGCTTGTCTAGGGAGGATTATTGCACATAATGCTGTTGTTCCTCAGGCTAAAACACCCACTCACTGATGTGTTTTTGTGCCAAAACTTGTGTGAAATACACACAGTGAACATGAGACCTCTACTGAGCTTCCGAAGTAAATAGTGTTCCAGTAGTAAATGTTTGCAGTAGTCAGAGTTGTGATCTGTCTTGAGTATAATGTGAGGAAAATACAGCTATTGGGCAAGCTGTAGTTCTGAAAATCATATTTACTCTTTAATAACCATTTGCTTTAACTTCATCATTAGGCAATGAATAACCTTTTGAATTCCTTACAGAATTCTCATTTGAAATATTAGATATATAGTATTTCTTTCATGGGCCTTTATGCTCTGCTTCTGTGGCATTCCCTTGAATGGAGGGGCATTCTCTTGTACCAGTGAGAGGTAAGCCTGATTAGTGCTAATTCACTTCAGTTATCACTTTCCTATATGTATATATAAATGACATTCAACAATTAACTGTAACTGCTTGCTGTGCAGGGTAGATACTAATGTGGTACTGGAAATTTCTAAAGCTTTTGTTATTCATTGATGCATTGTGGCATTTTGTCTATACATGAACCTGGGCCTCTTCCATAGTTCTCTCAGTTCCCTCTGGCAGGGGGAAACAGACAATCAGATTAGTATTATATTGATGTGTTTTAAATATCAGTGAAGTCCTGATTTAGATTAAAGTGGAAGATTCATATGTATACGGGTATTGCTTGAAAGATCAGATAGTTGTGTAAAGTGGAGGGTACAAACTAAGTTGCTGAGATCACACAGGTTGGGAAGACAGCTGACTCTTTGGTCTCTCTGCACCTCCCGTCCCCAAGGTGGGCTATAATATTCTCTCTATCACAAGATTGCTGCCTTTTATTTATTTTCCTCAATGTCTTATTCTCTCTCTGCATTTTTTCAAAAAGAGTTGCTTCATAAGGTAATAAAAACCATTAAAGCACTAATTTTGAGAAAACTCTAAAATGATTTACCTGCTCCAGTGGAGGAGTTAAAAAAAATCAGATCTCTGTTTGGTGGTGTTGCAGTTTCCTAGAAGCCTGAGTTCTAGGATTAACTGAAGTAAATATTTGTTTTTCACAGTTTTAAGGCTGTCTAGGATGAGAGGATAAAGTAAGGTAGTCCCAGGTCGCCTTTTGATTGCTTTTGTTGCATTATGTTGTCTTCTGTGTTACTTCTGCTATAGATTGCTAAAGTATGCTTTATTTCAAGGATTTAAAGTTTTTTGTTATATGAACCCTTGCTATCTTTTTCAATTGCATACAATGATTTCTTTACCAGGACCCAGCCAGGCTGTACAAAGCAGGCATGAAAAGGAATGCATTACGTTTAATGCATTTATTATTTACATTGATCAGTCTGCCTGTAGTTTGTCCTGCCGCGAAGGGTTTTGAACAGTGTTGCTTTGAAATCTGTAGTTGTGGTGTTTCCCTTCGAGTCTTTTATGACAATCCAGACTGCTATATGAAAGGTCCCTTGTAGGATACTCCGTTCCCTTACCTCCTTCTGTGTACTTGTCATGTTATGAACCCTGCTCAGATGTGGGCAGTATTCAGCATTCAAAACTGGCATTCCCTCCCTCCCTCCCCAAAGGCTAATTTACAAATAGCAGGTGCAGGGAAACGATGAGAGAGAGCTTTCAGAGGGGAGAAACTAAAATGCTGTGGAAGGAGATACCAAGATATTTATTTTTTTCATCTGTGTTGAATTTAAAGCAGTACAATGCGAGGGTGCTACTTTCAGTGCCCCAAAGTAGGATGGCTTAAGTTCTCTTGGTGATTATAACACGGGGCAATGGAATTTCATGCAGCACAAGACCTGGGATGCAGAGATCTGATGCTGCAGGTCTTCAAAACATGAAAGGGGAGGGAGAGAAACGGGTGATCACTCATACTCCAGTAATGAAGGTAGCAGAAGGAGGCATAGAAGCCAGAGTTAAAAATAACAGGAGTGGTTCATCTCACCTTGGGAAGGTTATAGGAAACATATTACTGGTGGTTTTCAATTTAAATTAAGTCAAAGATAAGTAATTTGTTACAGTCAGTGTCTCAAATCAGTATTTCTTTTAGTCACACAGCTTTTTCCATTTTCACGCTAATGGCTCTAGATTAACCAGACATCTGTCACACTTTGTTTCTTAAAGAAGTTGTGTGTCTTTCTGATTGCCTTTTATATAGTATGTTGCATGAATTCCTCCTATGGGTACTGGTTTGACTAAGTGAAAGGTTACTGCTTATGCTACAAATAACACTTTTCCTTGGAAATAAATAAATAAATAAACATGCTCCTTGGTAGTTGCTGCATGCTCCCATCTGCAAAGGGATTATATGTCATTACGCTTGTAATAATAGAGAAATCGTATTCAGACCTGCAGCAGTGTGTTCTGTGGATGCCCTTAATGGCTCTTAATTGCAAAGAGCTTGTAGTGCTATATCTTGTTCTAATGCACTTGTAAGTGAAACCTTATTTTTAACTGTAGATGTGATGCGCACACAGAGCAAGACTATCCATACAAATGAGTCTTTCTTGCAAAAAGTTGAAAATGTTATGCTGAAAATCAAAGCTTAAGAACATGACTACAGTATTTTTTAGAAGCAGCAGCAGAAGAAATTGAAGTAGATGAAGATTTGAGACCTGATGTAGGGTCTTGGGTCATTAGGAAAGTAGTGGTGCAGGCTAGGGAATGCAAATTAATATACGGGAGAAGGAACAACATATGGCTAATTTTAGGACTGCATCTGTAGTAGTATGGACTTGCTTGAATATCGGATTACAGTCTAGTCTTGTCATCAAATTACAAATTACTGTGTAGCATGATTGATGCAAATAAAATTGTATTTCTAAATTTTAGGCTAATTGTTTCCTGCAAGGAATTCTTGTAGACTTGGACTTTTGTAGGACATGTGAGCAGCTCTCAGAGCACTAGATGAATCACTGATCTCTGGATGCTCCATGTATTTAAATAAAGGCTAGTAAAATAGAGCAGAGTTCAACGTTTGAGAAGAAACGTTAATGTAGATTGTTAGGTGTACCATGGTAGAAAATGGATCTGGGTGGCTTTCAAAATTATTTGTAGAAGTCAAGTTAATCTAAAATGGTACTATGCTAAAGTGTCTTGAATGTACAAATGACATGAAAGTTGGTTTTTGGTTGTTTTGCTTTGTGGGGTTTTTTTTGGGGAGGTTGGTTTTTTTTTGTTTTTTTTTTTTTTTTTTTTTTTTTTTTAGCACGGAGACCTGGGGAAGCG
>NW_009930689.1:20769-84903 GCF_000696875.1 Nestor notabilis
AATGAAAACTTTCCTAGCTTTTCCCTTTATCTGAAAGCTATAGGCTCTTCTTGGCACATGTATTTTTTTCATCAGTAAGTACTACAGTGTCTTTTTAAACAGTAAGTTGTCCGTCTGAATGTTCTGGTTAAAATAATTCAATTTTCCATGATTGCTCAGTTCTGTGTAACTCCCAATTGGTGGAATACCCTCCATATAGAAAATCTTCTATTCTCTTTGTTTAAAAAATCCTGGAATATGTAACTTCTTTTCAAGTATCATGGTACAGGGAAAAAAGGAAAGTAGTTTCCATTTATGACATTACATCTGTTCTAAATGTGTATAAATACAAAATTTCATGCAAAGAACTTAATAACTGCACTTAGCATATGTAGTGTTTGATCTCAGCTAAATGCTGAAGGGACTAGACAGGCCTGGCATCATAAAATGATGATCAAGAATTTTTGGATACAGTGGGAGGCCAGCTGAGCTCTAGAACAGAGGCTGTTTTGTTAAGATGGCGTAGAGCTCAGTCTTTCTTTAATGGTAGCTGTTGCTGCAGGTTTGCATAGAACTAGAAGCTTTCTTTATGCTAAGTGTCCCTTATACATGTATAACAATTATGAAACTCTCCAGAACACGTGCTTCTGGTTTGCTATACTTAGCTGCACCTGGAGGATAAAGCTTGGTGAGTCTGCTGCTTGCTTTTGATAAGGAACAGTCCAATTGCTAGTTTCATAGGAAAACCAAAACACCCTCTCAATTTGTAAAGTATTTGCTTTTTTATTATATTATTCCTGATTTATTTTCAGTTAGATTGCTAAATTAGACCAATCTTCATGCAAGTCTTTTTAAATCCTAACCCTTTAACGTAATGGCTTAACTTCACCCATTATGAAAGAACACCCAGTTTATGGAATTCTATTATTATTTTTCCAGATGTGCAGCAAAGTGAGGATTTGTGTCTGAATAGCACAGGTAACTCTCTGTTGGAAACACATATACCAACATTGCTCTGAGGTTTATAGTTACTTGCTCCTTAAAAACTTTGATAAAGCATCTTCCATTTATTCATCTATGTGAACTCTAATTTTTGCAGAGAACCACAGCATAGGAAGATTAGTGTAACAAAATTCAGTGTAAATCTTACAGAAGGCAAAGGTGAATATTTGCAGGATGCTGAGGTGGAATGAATTTTCCCCATTCTTTCATGATTTTATTTACTTGTACCCTTATACCCACACTCTTAGAAGTATAAAGGTGTGGGGATGTGCCCACATGGACAATATCTAATTTGGACAGTATCAATGTGCAGGGTGGAGGACGAGTGTAAGTAGCTGTTAAGTCCCATTACATCTCTGGAGTTCCTCTCGATGGTGATGACAAACTAGTTCTTACATCTTTTGTATATATTTTATGTTTAAAAGTTGTCTGTTGCTATGGGATGGTTCTTATTCTCAATCTTGCTTGCTTCAACTTCCATGATTCTGTTATCTGTTCTTCCTTGTTTGGACCTTGTGTTTGAAATGTATGTCTATAATCTGTTTCCCTGATGAACTAGCAAGAGAGAGGCTGGTATGTGTTATAAGCTGCAATCTTGAAGCTGTCCTCCTGTTGTTAGGATGCAGGATCTGCTTGTGAGTCAGCTGTGCTGCAACCTTCTGGGATTGGCATAATGTTTTACTCAATTTTACAATTGAAGCACCATCCTGGGAACACTTTTCTCTGTTATCAATAAAAATTATTCTTGAAACCTTCTTGTGCAGTTTCTTCTCATGCTTGTGCATGTACTCTCTTAATGCCTCTCCCATTATCTTATTCATACTTTTCATACTTAGCCTGGTCTGTTACGTACTTCTGCAGAAGAAACAAGGTGCACAAATACATACGTTCTCTTATTCTGTTCTTGGTTCTTTGTATGAAATTGTGCTGCTTTATTGAGCAACTAAGTTATCAGTTGACCATAGAATGTTTTGAGAGAAAGAAGACTTGGTTTGGGTGCTGCTCTCTCTCCTAATCTTTTAGTTCACAAACAGTGTTTGTAATGTTGAGAACTCCTTTCTGCATCTGTTATGAAGCTTATTTTTACATATAGTTCTAATAACAGATGTTTACCACAGATTCCAGTGTGGTGAAAATTGTGAGGTGTTTTGTTTTTTTGGTTTTTTTTTTTAGACTTAACCCTGGCTGAATAAGGTTACCATTATTATCCATTTTCCTTTTGGCTTTAGAGAGACTTTTTCATTAACTGTGAGGTTTTCAAGTAGAAGAGAGGTAGGTGACATTTGTTAGTGTAATCATGCACTGAGGTGTGGAAAGATGAAATTCTATAGGACCAAAAAAATGTGGTTGGCTGGTTACACCTACCACTTCTTTTGACAGTACACGTCTTGACCAGGAGGCAAGCTATCTTCTTGAAATCAATTAACATTTTCAACAGAGGTGGAGTAATGCCATGTTTATGCACAGAAATATGTTACAGGCAATGCCATCTGCAGAGTAAAGCTGACTAGCTGCTGCTTCTGCAGGATCAAATTTCCTGTGACTGTGTGTGAGAATAATTCATCCAAGTGGTGCATTATCCCTCCCTCCTCCCCCCCAAAAAAAAGTATCAGCTAGTGAAGAATGGTGTTAAGATATGTATACAAGGTAGTATCTGGTGGAATTGCAGCCTGGGCTCTGAACCTGCTCTAATTTTGTCTTTCATGCTTCCACTGCTGTAAATGTTGCTGTAGCAGTAAGGAATTGGAACTATTTGGGGAGCAAAAGAGACTCAGTAGGAACTGCGCTAGTGACCTTTAGGAAGGCTTAAGAGAAGCCAAACAACATCTATACCATGGACTCTACCAGATTTAATTTATTCGTTTTTGTACATATATATATATGAAATTTTATTTAGAAATTCTGGGATGTAGTGCCCCCTTCATCCAGGTTCCCCAAATTACGTAAAATAGAGTCTGCAAACCAGATCTCTCGGCTGCTGTTAGTATCAGTGAAGCAAATCAACAAAATCAACCTGTCTGTAGTATTTCTCACTTTCTCTTCACTACAGTTCTCAATGAAATTGATAGCTTTTAGTTTATGTTACTGAAGATTATCTTTTGTTGCTTGACCAACATCCTTTTGGTTTCAAATGCATACATCAGGGGTTTAGAACTAGATGATCCTCAAGGTCCCTTCCAACCCAAACTATTCTATGGTTCTATGTAGAGAGCCATGCACAAGGGTATACACACATACACGTGCTTGTTTAGACGATGGGTACAGCAAGTGGTCTCTTTTGATCAGTTTTACAAACTGATACTAGCCTGTTCCTTCTGTTGCTTCTTGCAGATTTTTATATCTACTAGCGTATAAGCAGTTTAACAAACTGTTACGTAAGTCCTTTTTATTTTTGTGAATATGAGAACTGAACATTTGTTCCTCAATATGAAACATGAATGGCAATGATTCTGTTGTTTTATCAAAGTATTCAGTAGAAGTATAAAAGTCTTTAATCAAAGTCTGACTAAAAACTTTACAGCTGAAGTCTGTGATTGTATTTTCTCAGCTTTCATTCATCTCTATCTGAAAATCATGTTTCGGGAACTTTCTGAAAAATTATCCTTGTTGCGAAAGCATCTTGTGCTTTTTCCCTAAACATGTTTGCATGAAGGAAGGCAATCTTTTACCACTTCTGAGCTATTAAAAAAAAAAAATGTCAATTTTGGTAGCTTTAGTAAACAGTAAGTCCCAGAGTCTTTCAATGGGAGAGCATGCCTTTTGTGAAAACATCTGGCTAGAAATTAAATTTTGAGGGCATAGTTTATTCTTATAAAGAATAAATCAGTGGAAAGACAAAAGTAAGGGAAGAATTAGGTCCAGGGATCTTTTATTTATGGGTTTATTTAGATTTTTGAGTTAGAGTGGGTGAACAACTAACATTCTACAAGCCACCTTTATCTTTTTGAAGAGGTGGCGATGATTGGTTGTTCAGCCTGGACTACCTGAATGAAAGATGTAAAGAAGAATGGTTTTTTGGGGTTGTTTTGTTTTTTTAATGAGGATTTTCACTGGCTTTAGAATAATTAATGATTCAATTGTTAATGCTCTTTTATATTACTCATCATACCCAGAGCTTTGTCTGTACATCTTAGATCGTAATGTTGGTTAAAATAAAAATCAAAAAAACTTCACATCCAGAATCGTGTCATAATGAAACCAAGTCAGATTTAGTACACTCAAATACAAGCACTTGCCAACAAACTGCTGTTAGAACTATTGTTTATGCTCTGTACCAGCAGAAGGCTTGCTGCTGTATCAGTTTACAAAGGACAGAAGGCAACCTTCTTCTGAAGAAGCTTTTTCATATCTGCACCTAGTTCATACTAAGTACTGTGAAGAAGATCCAAGCTTACTTATACAGTTTTATCTTTTGGATTTTTCTCAGTAATCTTAATTTTTTTTGGTATCCCCTTAATGAAATCTGAAGTAATAGTAGTATTAAGTATAAATGAGAAATTTTACTAAGAAAAAAATTTTAAACCTTTATTCCACAAAGAACGCTAAAAGCTTCTCCAATGGTTACTTCCCCCTGCCCCCCTCCCCACTTCCATTTAAATGAGTCTTAAAATGCCTTGGAACTGAGAGAAATGTAGCTCTAGGAGATCAATATATAACACACATTCTGAATCCATATTTTTCTTATGACAGCCTCTCATGTTAACCTTTATGCTCTTATGCAAAGATCTTGTCTGAAACATTCTTCTGGGAGCTTTACATAAGGAAAGGAGATATTTCTAATAGGGCACTGTTTATAAGTTATTTAAGGCTTTATTGATCCAGGTAGTACCTTCAATTATACCAGGAAAAGGAAATGCGAAGCTTATAGCAGAGATATGTATAGCTTCATGAAGATAGTCATCAAAGAACATGTTCTCTAATGTGCAGGTTAAAGAAGAAAGATGAGCTTCAGAAATTCTGGTCTTACTGCTAGCTATGCCAGATTGCTTTGTGGGATGTGAGAATTGATGCTGCACAGTTACGTTGGCAATGTAGAGGTTCTTACTTCAGTAGCACAGTTGGGAATACTTTATTTGTGTTTCCAGCATGCGTATTACAGACACAATCCAATGGACTGAGATGTTATTAATTTAGCAACAGAACTCAAAAAACACTGATACAGAGAAGGTAATATCTCTGAAGTTGTGTTGATAACTATTTCTGAAATGTACCTTAAAACCATGTGTGTGCATATGAGTTTGTGTGTATGTGGGGAAAAAAGAAAAGAAAAAAAACAAAACCAAACAGGCAGAAGGGTTGCAAAGTTAAGTAACTTGGGTGGAATTAATCTCACCCACTGTTTCAGTGCGTAGGTCTTGCATAACTGATCTCCCTAGTTTTTGTAAATTGAGAGAGTCCAACATCCGAAAAGCAATTCTTAACATCTGGAAATTATTAAAATCAGTAACCTTCTGGCTGAATCTTCTCTCCTTGCCATGCTTTTACTAGCTGTGGAGAAAGCCTTGACAATGCACATTGGATATATAACACTTAGCTGGCTAAAGCTAAATGAGATGGACTCAACAGTAGGGAATATTTGAGGATTTCTGTGAATTTGAGTTTTTTAAACACACAATACACTTGTTCTCAGTTTAAATTTAGCTTTAGATATTGCTATTTCTATTTTAGACCTGGAAAAGGGCTTTAGTTACTTTTGTGCACCAGTAGTTCTAATAAAAGAATGCTGCCTTTTCCGTCAAATACTGCCATCCTTATATATAAACTTACTTTTCTGCACATAATTTTCCAGACTTCTCAAATACAAAATTCATCATATAACACCATATGGATACCCACGCAGTTGTCACACAGCTGTCAGCTTCTAGTATTTGAGATGGTGTAACTAGTAACCCGTTGCCTTCATCTCCCGTGCATACCAGAACTCTGTGGAATGAGACTCATACGTGGTTTTAGTGGGTTTGCAGCTATTTCCGAATTCTTACCATTCCTCTTCTTTCAGTAAAACTAGGTTCCAGTAAAATTTTAGAGCTCACATTCAGTTACTTGTTATGCTGGTTTTAATACTGACTCCAGGTGCCTTATCCTAGTTCCTGCATCCAGTCAGTTTTCAGCCTGCATTTGTCTGCCTTCTTTTTCTTGCCTTTTTAGCCTATGTATTCCCTGACCCTCAGCTCATCATTCTACACTTTTTTTTTTATCCTCTCTCCCCACGTTTCCAGTGCTATTTCAAGGCACTATTTTCCTTCTCCTTTTCCCAAGAAATATTCATTTGTCATGTTTGGACAAACTTTCACAATTCTGTGTATCTTTTTTTCCTGGCTCAAAAGCACATGTGTGTGTGCAAGATCTAAAAGTGGGATGTGTTAGATAATCTTGTCAGTAGGGGCAATTTTTGTTAGAATGGGCTTTTTTTTAATCTTCCTGGAACTTCTGTGATGTTTAGGCTTTTTTCTCCTTTTTGAGATATAAAAGAAAATATACCCATCTAGTCATGAGGCTTTGGATGCTGCAGAAACTGCCTGAAATAAGTCTACAAACTCTTTTTCTCAATTTAGCTCTGAAGCTGAAATTTAATCTGTTTTTATGAAGACTTAGCTGACATTTCTTCATCATCTATTAGTAGTAACAGAAGTCTCCCTTGCGTGCAGATTCCTTTATTTCCTCGTGTACATTCTGCTTCTCAAATTAACTGATATAGAGGCAGCCCTCCTGTTCTTCTGTCCTCCGCAAAAGCTAACAGTAAAACCTGTATGTGCTTGAGGAATGAATCCTGCCTTGCTGTCTCTTTTAAAGCAGTTTGGATTGAATTTTAATCCTTAAAGCTATTCTATGAAGAAGAGAAAAATCTCTAAAAGGAATGCAGTTTTGAGTGCTTGGCAGAGCAAAATGGCAGTTGTCTTAAGATGTTCTTCTAAAGGCTGCACTGTCTGTATAATCCTAGAGGAAAAAAAAGCCTTTCCTTCTCTGCAAACCTGCAGGTAAAAACCTTGAGAAGAAATTAAGGTGTCCACTGAAGCCCATATCAATATTCAGACTGGAAAATAACTTAAACCCCAAACAGCTAAATTGAAAGGGAATTAGGGAAGAGCATTGTTCTGTAGAACATCCATCAGACTGGTAGGGAAGGAGAGAGAACTGATCAAGAAATGTCAGAAAAAATTATCCTGGTTTATTATAATGCTAAAAGAATTAAAAAAATTGAGTACAAGAAAATAGTACCAACTTGCATTTATAGAGCTTTCCCTGTTACAAGTTTGTCCTAGAATTTTGCTTTCATAACAACATAATGTCAGCAAAAATATCTCTTAATTGAGGAAAAAAACCCGAACAACTGAACAGAAAAAAGATGTCTTTTTGTAAATGCATTGAAATCCTTAAGGAAAAAAAAAAAAAAATACTGTTGTCTATTGGAATATGTAGCCAAAGAGCTGAGGACAGAAACTACAGGTGGAATTTTTCTGTTCAAACTTATCATCCCTTCCCTAGAGAACAGCACAAAAATCTTACCGTTAAAGATCTAAAAGACGTGAAAGGGGTGTTTGTGAGCCTTAGTGCCTCTTGAGGACAAGGGAGATACTATATGAGAGAGAGGATATGGAAATGCACCGAAGGTGCTAGCTGCATTAAGTAACACCTTTTACCTGCTAAATTGCATGGGCAAGATGATGTCGCACTATAAGATGATGTCGCACTATTTTGCGTGAATAAAATGGGGGGGGGGGGGAAGAAAAAAAAGGAAAACAGTTTTCAGTGCAAAACCTTTTTGGGTTTTTCCCCTTCCTCCTCCCCTTAATTGGAAACAGTGAACTAAAAATTTCTCATCTTTGGGATTCTAGACAAGAACAATATTGTAGCTTGGGCTTTTTCCCAGATGTGGAAAGCTTATCATTACTAACAGTTACTCTTTTTCAAATTAACATATCAAACCCAAAAATAATGTCAACCATAGCTCTTGCTCCTGTTCCAGAGCAGATCTGGAATGGCTATGTTGTTTCTGAATAGATGATTACCACCTCTTGTGGTTTAATGCCCACTCCAGAATACGGAGGAGTTGCTGCCATTTGTGCATGAGAGGGGAAGTTGAAGTTAGGGCAAAACTCATGTGTACATCTGCAGCATGGAAATGACAGTAGCTGCTGCTGGTTTTATTGTGGGTTTTTTTTTTCCTCAGCACCAAGATAGACAATTTTTCTTTTGGAGATGGTGGTAAACTGAGCAAACTAAGGTTGGGAAATCCTATTCTAGGTTGTGCTCTAAACCAAAAGTTTACTTAATATTTGAAAATTGTTAAAGTTGGATTCATGCTGGGGCTTTATGATGGATGGATACAAGTACTTTAGGAAAGATGAGCTCAAGAGACAAAGTAGGGGGTGAGGTTTCCCTTTGTGTTAAAGATTGTCTCAGACTATGGCGGATCTGGGATGTTGTGGTTGAGAGCCTGTGGTTCAGAATTAGAGCTGAAACCAGAAACTGTGGAATTGTA
This sequence comes from Nestor notabilis, assembly GCF_000696875.1. Taxonomy (NCBI): domain Eukaryota; kingdom Metazoa; phylum Chordata; class Aves; order Psittaciformes; family Psittacidae; genus Nestor; species Nestor notabilis. The sequence goes on from NW_009930689.1 coordinate 29,234, forward strand.
TCAGGACTTTGTTGCTACTAGATCCCTATGTTTAGGTTACTGAATCATGTCTTGAGTGTTGGTCAACTTAGAGCTCCAGCTCTGCTTGTTGTAGTAGAAGCTTGAAGACAGAACTCACATGCAAGTATTTGAATTTACATGTCTTCCTCTCAAACTGAATTCTACCTGAAGAGTTTCAGCCTCAGGAACTTGCTTGACAAGTTTCCTTTGGCTTATAGTAGGTCTTGTTTTACAGATTAAAGAAAATGCCTGTGTCGTGGTTCAAGCCCAGCTGGCCACTTGGAACCACGCAGCCACTCACTCACTCCCCCCTCTTCCTTCCTCCCCCCGCTCCCGGAGGGATGGGGAGGAGAATCGGAGGAATGTAACTCCCACAGGTTGAGATAACAGCTCTCCAGTAACTAAGGTATAATACAAACCACTACTGCTACCAATAATAATGATAAGAGGAATAACAAGGGAAAAGGACACAACCGCTCACCACCTGCCAAACGATACCCAGCCAGACCTGAGCAGCGATCTGGGCCTTCCGGGTAACTCCCCCCAGTTTCTATACTGGGCATGACGTGCTGTGGTATGGAATAGCCCTTTGGCCAGTTTGGGTCAGGTGTCCTGTCTCTGCTTCCTCCTGGCTTCCCCTCCTCCCTGGCAGAGCATGAGACTGAGAAAGTCCTTGGTCAGAGTAAACATTACTGAGCAACAACTAAAAACGTCGGTGTTATCAGCATTGTTCCCAGACTGAAAGTCAAAAACACAGCACTGCACCAGCTACTAAGGAGGAGAAAAAATGACTGCTGTAGCTGAACCCAGGACAGCCTGTCAGACTGTTGACAAGAAAAATGACAAAAATTTTAAATGTGGAAGTACCAGATTAAAAAAGAAAAATTGTAACAATTGCAAAAATAAAGATTTCAAAAAAAAAAAAAAGCTGATGAACTTCAGAAGTTTAGCCAATCATGCTGAAACTATTTTGACACTCAAAGTTGAAATAATAGCACTGAAGACTTTGGCACTGGTGCATGTTTTGAAAAACAAACCAAAGATTTTCCAGTCAGTTATACCTAGTCTTGAGTTACGAAATGCCGAGTGAAGGAACATTACATTAGTGATAACAAATAATTAAGAAATACAGTGTAATTATAAATGTCTTGCTGACCTCTGCATTTATGGAGATATCTTAAAGGAAGCCGTAAAGTTAGTACAGGTTGTCTTCCTGCCTTTTCCACTTTGTTATCACTTGTACTCCAAGTGTCAAGATTATGCTATAAGAAGTTATTTAATAATGCTGGTATCTGCCCAATGAAGTATTGCAATATTTATAAATAGCTTTCTTATTATTCCACAAATTTTCACAATTTCCAGTATTAACAGACAAAAAAATCAAATAGAACTGAAAGAGGACTGAGGTCTGAAATTGAAATTACTATTGTTGACATTTCAGTATCAGAGAAAAATTATAACCATTTACTGAATTTGGTTACTGTTTTACATCTAGTGTTGGATTAAACAATACCGCCAAATGGTACAGATTAGTGCTATAAGGGGATGAAATGAAGGCCAGATTATTAAAAAAAAAACCCACCAAAAAAAAAGATACAATAATACTAGTTTACCATGAACAGCCAGAATAGCTGTATTTATAGTATCTAAAAGCTGCTTTTTATTCCAGACCCTTTTCATTACACTATTGTACAAATTCTTTGGGAATAAAAATTTACTTTCTTGCTTGGAGAAAATTGTGAATAAATATGAAAAATCCATTTGGAGCAATGAAAGCTTCAATGCTAACCACTGTCATAAGCCTAGTAGTTGATAGAAAATACAGAAAGGGTGCAGTTCCTTTAAGTGTTCTTTTCAGGGTAGTGTTTTAGGGTTGCAAGACTGTTTAAATGCTAATGTTATAACCTTGGGTTAAAGGAATGCTAATTGCCATTGTTTATGAAGAGCCAGCATTCAGCATAATGTAGGAGGCTGGGAGAATTTGCACAGAACTAACTTCAGTCTAGAGAGATGAGCCTCACCCCAGGCTTCCTTGGGAGTCTAGGGAAGACATTTCCTCCATTTATGCAGAGGTGACTGACAGCACCTTAACTTTAGTCCTGCTCTGAATCACTCCGTGCACCTCTGCTGATCTTAAATGAAAGTGGGAGGTACTTGCCTTCAAGGCTGAGATTAGTGTTTGGAACTTATGTGGAAAATAGAAGGAACCCCCCCCCCCCCAGACCATAAATTGGTAGATTTAAAGTTTTTGAAGACTGTAAGATGCATATGTTGTAATGCACTCCTCAGGATTCAGGTGTGCCTCCTAATAACTGCTCAAAGCAGAATCAGCTATAGCAGATTGCTCCAAATATTGTCCTGGTTGAGTGTGAATATCTCTAATGCTACTCAGAATGTCTCCAGGCATGGGGACACTGAAGGCTGGTTGAGAGGTGCCTTCCAGCCCCAACTGTCCTGCGAGCCTGTAAACTTACTGCAGTCTGGAGAGCCTCTGCCACAGCAGAGGGGGGACCCTTTGGTCTCTCTCAAACCTGCCATGGGGGCTGGGGCAGGTCAGAGGAGGGCCCAAATCTGTGAGCCTGAAACAAGTGGGTCACGCATGGCTTACGGATTCATCCCATGGTTGGGTGAGAAATGCTTGCTGTTTATGATTCCCTTAAATTACACTTGATTTAAACCAGACAAGTAAAACTTGTAATGCAAACGTTTACTTGTAACGTTTGAACAGACAACACAGTTATTGCAAGTGTTTATGAAAGACATAAAGGAATCAGAGAAACTGTTTCAATCTGCTTGCATTTTTTAAAAAAGCAATCTCTTTCCATTGCTGCACACACTTATTGGTTGTTTCCTGACAAACTGGTAGCTAAAGGTTTTAGCCTTTTCGTATCCTTTTTTCCCCAGTGGAATAAGCTAAGCTTTTATAGCTGTTCCTCCTCAGAAATCGTCTAGTGGGTCCAGAGTGGTTTAGGCTTTCTCTAGTCCTTCTCTTATTCTTCCTCAACTAGGAGACAGTGTAGCCATCTTTAAAAAGGGTATGTGAAGTATATAAATCTCTATTCTATTAAGAGTCTTCTGCACTTAGCTGGTTAGTAAATAACATTCTGCTTTCAAGAGATATGAAATTGATTTGTTGTATTCATTCTGGATGCTTCTTCTCAAGTAAACTAACAGGTATGCGTTGGAAAAATTCTAATCCATTTTTCAGTAAATAGAGGCATTGTGATAACTCAGACATACAGTTCTGTTAGTATTTACCAGAGGCTCTGTCTCTTCCTAAAAATAAATAGGACTTCTGGATTAGGAAGCAATTTCCTGAAAGTTCTACTATGCTAAGAGTGATATTTCGTATATAAACAAGTGTGGGATTTAACTGAAAAATAGGAGATTTACAATTTTCTCAAGGGAGAAATACAGGATTAAAACAGAGAAACACCTCTTGATGGAAATTCCTTGAAGTATTTTAGGTGTACAAGAATACACAGTGCTATGACTTACACTTTCCAATGTCAAACTCTTTGAAAAAAGAAATTAAATCCATCATCTTGCACATCTCTTTTCTACAGAGAATATTCTAAGATACTCCACTAGATTTTGAAAATAATGTTTCAAAATTGCCAGCACCTAATGTTTAGAAGTCTTGAGAAGACAGGAAGCTGTCTTTTTATCTGTAAGTACTGTCCAAAGGTGGCAGTGTTCTAAGGCAGAATGCAAATGGACTCAGGACAGCACCTGGATGATATCTTAAGGATCTGATTTACATGGATGTAATGATGCCTGTTAACTCTCAGAACCTGCACTGCAAGGTAGCTTGATGTAAGTCTAAAGTCTTATCTAATGACAAATGTTACATTTATACATTAGCATAGATTGATACATTAATCAATACTGACTAAAATGCTAATATTTTCTGTTCTTGCTTTGAGAGTAACTTTGAAAAATTAATTTACTCGTTTTTAAAAAATTCATTTTGAGTAACTAATGAAAAATAAATGCTTTGCTATTTTGTAATGGTTTCATGGGCTTCTTTTGCCTCACTGGTGATTGCTTCATGTTCTGTGATTTTTGCTAGAATCAAGATGATTGAAAGATCGATTCTAGACACTTAAATGTTGAGGAACATAATAATGCTTGTGCAAATAGAAGAAAAACTGTACTATATTCAGAAAAGGCACTAGCCAAGCGATGTATTTGGCTGAATTTTGTTGATTTTTTTTTTTTTTTTTTTTTTTAATGTTGCAAACTAGATTTATGGATGTAGTTATGGTTTGGTGAGGATGAAATCACAGTCTCTTGCTTGCTTCTAAATTATTTTTATAAAATGTAAATATCTATAAGGAGAGAATATGATCAATTTAACAATTTCTAGCAGACATTAAGCATGCATTTTATCTTTAGGTCTTACAGCCTCATACTTGTACAGACAGAAAACATGAGCCAATCATAGAACACACCAGATCATGTCTTAATATGCCACTTAATATATCAGCATAAAACCCTGATGTGATGCACTAGATATTGCTTGAGCAGCACTGCGTGAGTTAAAGCAGACACGTGCCACTTGACCATGGAACATGCTCAGTATTGGCTATTGCCATCTCTTCTCATGTTTGTTGGTTTTTATAAACACTATTCTTTTGGTTGCTTAAAGAAAACACACTTAAGAAATTCCTGCAGTCACATAGGATGAGGCTGTAAATTATAGCTGAACGATGTAACTTTCTGAAGGACATAATCTTATCTATTTTTCAAGAATCTTTCTGTGTACCTATTTGTGTCAATTTTTCCTTGATATGCAAAAGAAAAAGGAAAAACAGTCCTAACAGAAATGTTTGAAGCAAAATAGGGACAAGCATTTGAAGATCATTTTTCTTTTCCCCCTCACATGATATTTTCAAGAACAGCGTATAGTTTGGCAGGATGTGTTTCTCTTTCTATGGAAGAATGGTTATAGTTCTGAGATCTTGAGCTGTGAGGAGTAGCACTTTTGTCCTTGAGTATTCCCATCATTAACACCAAGCATCTTTCTAGAAAACAATGGAGATGCATTTCGGCTCTAGAAAAGCGCTGTTATGTCATATGCATTATGTAGACACAATGGAAAAATAGGGGACCTCTATCCTTTAAAAGAGATAAAATTAAATGCTTTCAAATCAGGGAACTCTTCTAGTGTGATACTGCTGATGGGAAACATCAGGTGCTACAATCTTGTGAGGAAACCTGGGAGAGAAATCTCTGAGTGGCTAGCAGAAGTGCTGTAAGAACTGCTCAGCTCCCACATGGATACCTACCTCTCATCTGTGGCTAAGTAGACAGACAGTAAATCATATTTTTAATTCAGGTGCAATTTCCATGCATATTTTGAGGTAAAGGGCCGAGATCTAACATGAAGTCATTCCCATCTCCAAGACTGCAGATATGCTTTTACTGTGAACAAGTATCTCATTTGTCCTCTCTCTCTATATATCTATATATAAAACAAATAGAAGAGACACAGACTAAGAAATTTTTGTTTTACCCTTATTAAATGGTATTAACAGGTTTGTACATGGAGAAGAGAGATATTTTGCCCCATTTTAGACACAGGTAGTAACGGAGTCTGAATAATCAGTTTATGTACATCCTTTTACGCAAAGTGTTTTAGTAACATCTATTGTATACTTCACTGTAAAACAGTGCTTTTCCTACAGTTTTATAACATAAAATGTTCACAACATGTGCTCAATAAGCAGAGGTAATACTAATGCTAAGATAAAATTTACTTGTGCTTTTGCAAATTTGCTGTTGCCTCAAAATGTAAAGTGAAACATTGAGGGCAGAATTTTTTAGTAGAACAAGATAATGAGATGCTTAGTAATAAATGCACTTCATGATATAAGCTAGTAGTAGAGATCAGAAAGCTATTAAGTGTTCCATAAAGAGCACAGAATATTTAGTATTTCTAGAGTTTTTTTCTTTCCTTGGTGTTCATTGAGGGCTCAAACATTGAACCAACTACTAAGAGCTTATCTACCTTGACAATACATTAATTGGATATAAGAATTTTCCATGCTTGGAGTTGGATACTAAGCTATTGTCTAAAGAGGTTTCCACAGTCAGACTAAACATTATTTTCAGTAATGTCCTGTTTCAGACAGGGTTTTTTCTGTCTTAAAAAAAAACCCAAAACCAAAAACTTCTTGAAAAAAAAAGCTGTTTTAGAGAATGACAATTCTATTTTGGAGAATTGCAATTTGGCCTGTTTTGGAAGAGCAGAGAACCAGATCCACAAAAGAGCTCCAGAAGGACTTTCAGTAACAAAGTCTAAATTTGATCAGTGAAGAATTTTTCAGATTCTCACAGGTGTGTCAATTTTCACTGTTGAATTCCCTCACTGCTCACAGCTCTGCTTTTCTTTGTGTCTCCATTTGTGTTGATCTTCTCAGGGCTTAGAAATGTGATGTCTGTTTGCTTTTCATGTCAGTACTTGTTTGAAACTTCAGGTTTGGCCTGAACCCGGGACATATGCACAGTAATATTCAGTGTCCTTGTATCTATTTTAGCTTTGGCTTCACTGCTTCACTAGTAGCTCATGCCTAGAGAACACCATTTAGATAGGATGAGGTCCTCCAAGTAAACCTAGACAAGAATGTCCCTCCCTAAGGAGAAACAAAATGTTACTACTGCAGCTTCTCAAAGCACCTGTTGTCTAGTCTCATTTTTGGTATTGTTTCGCTTTGCATTATTTGATTAAGTTTTTTGTTGTTTGTTTTTGTGTTCTTTTTTTAAGATAGGGAATATGTCATGTATAAATTCTTGGTTGCTTAATTATGACACCATTAATTATTTTAATGAGGAAATACAAGTGAACTGTTTGGGTAACCTTTTCCTCCATATGTGTGTTGGTGAAGTCTTTCTTTTCCTGTTCTTCATAGAGCCATTTGTGCTTTAAATACCATGAGCATTCAAAATTCTATAGGACATTTGATAGCATATCTAGCGTATCTTATGTAACTCTTTCTACAACTGTGACCCAAGAGCTTTTAAAATTTAATTTCCAAAACAATCACATTCACTGTACACACGAGGGACAGCAGCATATGGCAGAGAAGCCATGTGGACTACATTTCTTGAATGGTGCAGAATTGCTGTCTGTGTGAGGCAACAGCTCTTAACTCCTACCTTTCTTTCAGTGTACTTAGCCATTACTTTGAGAATGAACATACAGCCTTTTGATAGTTGCTGAAACGTCTACAGATTTTTCTTTTCCTCCATGTGAAATAAAAATGTAAAGCTAATGGATGAATCTGGCTCATCTGCAAAGTGGTATATGCACACTGTCTAAACATAGGCATATTACAGTTAGCAGAGACTTTTGAGGGCAATTACGGTGTTTCTTTTCTGAAAAACCTTTCAAAAGCTTAATTAGCCAAAGCACCTAACAGCAGATAGCAGAAGTCAAATAAGCTAAATTTACGCATCCTCTTAGCACTGTTCTTTCATAATGCTAGTAACTATTGCTATTATTACTATAGTTAGAGTTAATAACTGTAACAACTTAGTAGTAACAATATCATAGAATCATAGAATAGTTTGAGTTGGAAGGGACCTTAAAGAACACCCAGCTCCAACCCTTCTGCCACAAGCAGGGACACCTTCCACTAGACCAGGTTGATCAAAGCCCCATCCAACCTGGCCTTGAATGCTTCCAGATATGGGGCATCCGTAACTTCCCTGGGCAACCTGTTCCAGGGCCTCACAGCCCTCATAGTAAAGAATTTTTTCCTAATATCTCAATCTACCCTCTTTCAGCATAAAGCCATTACCCCTTGTCCTATCACCCATGTAAAAGTCCCTCCCCAGATTTCTTGTAAGCCTTCTTTAGATACTGGGCTGCTCTAAGGTCTACCCGGAGCCTTCTCTTCTCCAGGCTGAACAACCCCAGGCCTTTTGGCCTGCCTTCATAGAAGAGGTGCTGCAGCCCTTGGACCATCCTTGTGGTCTCCTCTGGAACTGCTCAAGCAGGTCCACATGCCTCTTGTGTTGGGGGCCCCAGAGCTGGATGCAGTACTCCAGGTAAGGTCCCACAAGAGCAGAGCAGAGGGGGAGAGTCACGTTCCTCGACCTGCTGGCCATGCTTCTCTTGATGCAGCCCAGGGTACGGTTGGCTTTCTGGGCTGCAAGCACACACTGAAGCTGGCTCATGTTGAGCTTCTCATCAACCAACACCCCCAAGTCCTCTACAGGGCTGCTCTCAACCCATTCTCTGCCCAGCCTGTATTTGTGCTTGGGATTGCCCCGACCCAGGTGCAGGACCTTGCAGTTTTACTATAGTTAGTAAAATAGTCTGTTCAGTTTAGTTTAGACCATTCAGTTTGTAAGCTTCCCAAAATAAAAATCTTTAGGAACTGTATTTGACATAAAAAGATATAGACAAGCCTTTCAGAATCACTCTGAGCCTAAAACGCATATTATCTCCTCAGTTCTGACATCCCTTTCATTGCTGTTCTGTAATTGGTTGAGCAAGGGGTAGTGCTTTGAGCTTTTTATTATCTCAGCCGAATTTATGCAATCTACCAGCCTGTCCTGGGTTCAGCTACAGCAGTCATTTTTTCTCCTTCTTAGTAGCTGGTGCAGTGCTGTGTTTGTGACTTTCAGTCTGGGAACAATGCTGATAACACCGATGTTTTTAGTTGTTGCTAAGTAATGTTTACTCTGACCAAGGACTTTCTCAGTCTCATGCTTTGCCAGAGAGGAGGGGAAGCCAGGAGGAAGCAGAGGCAGGACACCTGACCCAAACTGGCCAAAGGGGTATTCCATACCACAGCACGTCATGCCCAGTATATAAACTGGGGGGAGTTACCCGGAAGGCCCAGATCGCTGCTCGGGTCGGGCTGGGTATCGGTCGGCGGGTGGTGAGCGGTTGTGTCCTCTCCCCTTGTTATTCCTCTTATCATTATTATTGGTAGCAGTAGTGGTGTGTATTATACCTTAGTTACTGGAGAGCTGTTATCTCAACTCGTGGGAGTTACATTCCTCCAATTCTCCTCCCCATCCCTCCGGGAGCGGGGGGAGGAAGGAAAAGGGGGGAGTGAGCGAGCGGCTGCGTGGTTCCAAGTTGCCGGCTGGGTTTGAACCACGACACAGCCTTCAGATTAGACCAGTGTATGTGACAGGTAGGTTTCGGAGGCAGAAAACCAACATAATGCTTTTAAGTTTTCCTCATAGGTGTTATGAGTAATGATCAAAGGATTTTTTTTTTAAAGGTGCAAATTATACACACACACATGTATATTCTTACATTCGTTTGCAAACGTTTTTTTAAATTTATTTTTATTCGTAGTAGTATTGATTTTCATTTAAAGGCCTTAAAAGGCATTATTCACTATCTGCAGTAGTCTTTCCAGATGCTTTGATTTTAAATGGGATCAGGTGTTTCATGTGTTACGATGATTTGAAATGAAAAATTGAGTAAATTATTGTTTTATTCAATACTTGTTTACACACATGTCTTCAGGTATTCCAAAAAGGCTTCACTTTTTTATTGCTGTTCTCCAATCCAGGCTTTGTATGTTATTAATAGTGGCATATTTTTGGTTGTTTGGGTTTTCTTAACTGTGATGTTTGGAACAGGTGTGTAAGCTTGATCCAGCTTGAGAAGTAACCCAGATACCCTACCACCTGTCTGCTCACACACCCTTACTCTGTGACCTTAAAGCTTCTTCCCCACCATGTAACTAAAATTCAGGCACTGTACCATTGTATGAACAGACCTGCACTAGTCATGTCATGTTGGCTGCATTTTGGCCATGTGCTAAATGTGTTTCTGTTCACACAACAAGAGAAAAATGTCACCTGTGGTGATGAGGTTTGGTGAGAATAGAGAATACAAGAGGAATGCAAAGGCAGGCAGGTGTTTAGAAGTTATCACCTATGATCATGTAGTAGTCACCGATTAAGACTTTTTGACACAATTAGTGATTCTGCTTTTGGATAGGCTTCCCTTAAGATAACAACTTTTTTTTTAAGAAGGCACAGAGAATTTGCTTTCCTAAAATCATGTTCTTTGTGGATATTTGAACTTTGAAATCCCAAAACTTTTGGCAACCAAAATTACAGGTCTCGTTGTAAGCGTTAGTCACATGCTACTACAGTATTTTCATTTCAGCTCACAGAGATAAGCACCCACATTCAAACTTTGGTCAGATTAAGCATTGTTCATCGTCAGTATTTCAGAATAACCAAACAACAAGAGTCAGAGGAACAACTCTTCTGAAAATTTAATTGATATCTGATACAAGGCATTTAAATATGATTTTTTGGCCTTTGACTTTGTTTTCTTCACACCGGGGTTCCTAATTGTGACATATCTGCAACATGTGGTTTTGTATTGCACTTGGCCTGATCACTGAGGAGTTTACCAGATTTTTAATTAATTTTGTTTCACATTGTGAAATTTCTCTGGATGCTTTTTTTTTTTCTTTGTCTGATGCTCAGGGGAAAAAAGCAACAGACAAACAAGAGAAAACAGCAGATCTTGCTCATTTCCCTTTCTTTGCTTTTGTTTTACAGGAGACACATGAAATTGTGGCTATCAAGAAATTCAAAGACAGTGAAGGTAACCTTTTCTGCTGCCTAATCTTTCATGAAGATAACTACATTGTTAATATCTCTGCAGTTAAAATAAGAAGACTCATATATCAGGACATGATTTAAAGATGATAATGATTTATTAGCTCTGTGACTGTTCAAGGCACTTGATCATTCATACCTGCCTAGGGACTGCATTATATACTCCAACTAGATAACTACCTTTCTTTCTCGGTCCATCCATCTTAATATGGCTGAGATTGCTTTGTCATACACGGTAGTAAGATCTACTACTTGGAGAGTGGATGTGATCAGAAAATGGCTAAAAATCCTTGTAGTAGGGCTTTCAGAGTCTTTGGGCTTTATCACCCTTCATCTATGGGAGGGGATCTAAATGTTAGGGGAAATTGAACGGGTAAATGAAGGAGATGGAGAGAAGTCACTGGGAAGTTCTGTGGCATGAACTGGAATCAAGGAGCTCTCAGGGATCTGTGGGAGGATTTGAGGGAGCAGGGTGGTGAGGCAGAGGCTCTGTCCCGCCTTCAGCAGACTGCACTCCTCACAGGAAACTTGCTCTTTGCCTCCTCACAGCAGCTTCTGTAAACCCTCCAGTATTGCTGAGTTTGCTGAGAGAGGGGAAGAGCCACTTCCTACAAGGCTTACTGTTGCTGGCAAAGTGGATAGCACAAAGCAGGACACGTGGAAATTATTGTAGGGCTGCACATGCTTATTCCTCATGCAGCAGTAATAAACCTAGAGATTTGTATAAGGCAATACTGGCTCTCTGACCTGAGCATGTTGGAGGACAGTGAATCCTAGTACCCTATCGTAGGCAAAATTGGCAATTAACCATGAAAGCAACTACCTACCTTGCATACATCAGAAGTTAATCCTGATCCCTAATGGCTTAGCAAAACCAGAAGGAGAAGCCAAGTATGAAGTAATAAGAGGATTCATCCCAGTCTGAGGCAATGCAGCTATGATTTGCCATATACCAAGGCTTTAGCTGAAAGCTAATGATGTGGTTTAAGGAAACAGCAATCAGTTCATTTCAGCAAACTTTTCTTTTTTCTTATTGTTATAGGATTGCTGTTGGCCATGGAAGTGTGGTTACAAGGACTGTAAATTTCAGTCAGCTAGATATAGCAGTCTGATTTGTGTCTGTTTTATGCAATGCAAACTCTGTGCTTTGCAGCTGATTTTGCCAGATACTTGAAGAGTATATTTGATGAAATTTTTAGCACCTCTATTCAGAAATCTGTTTTAATTCCCTGCTAAAGAGTGTAGAAGTTAAATTAATTGTGGTGACCATTTTGACCAGCTCATGTGAGTACTTCAGAATTGCTTTTTGGAACTTGATATGGCTATTCAGTATAGATCCTAGGCAGTAAATCTCAATATTAAGCCCTGAAAAGGATTATTTTATTAGCCTGTCTACCAAAAAATGAAAATGAAACCCACAGCAATCCAAGAGTTTACATAATACTAGTTATGTATGACTGATGAATGCTTTTTAGAGTTGTAGCTAGTTGTTTGCAAGTTTCTGGAAATATGATGGTTCTTTTGATGGATTTGATTCAGCCGATTTCACATCTGTCTTGTCAATATAGTAATTCATTAGAAATCTGAATATAACGTAATTGTTTCTATTGCCATTTTTGTGTCACTGAATTTTTGCTGCTTTCTAACATATGCATGCTAAATACTCTGGAAAGAGCGTCTCTAGTTATAGATGAAATTATGTAATCAGGCTGATGCAAGCCAGCACCGAGCAATTTCAGTCTTAAAATGAAATTATTTAGACTGTGCTAAATTACATATTTTTTAATCAAAACATTTGTGATGATAGTATTTTGTTTTCTTTTCCCCCTGTACATGTCACTTTTTTTTTTCCCCTCTCTCTCTGATGATGATGATTATATGCATTTGTATGACCTGTGTTATTCTCTCCCCAGTGCAAACCTGTTTTTGCATTCTGCTTGCTTGGAAAAACAATTTCTCTTCCTTGTTTCTTCTTCCTCTGCCTCTTTCTTTGTGGTACATGACCTGCAAATATGATTTAGCTTTGAATTTATGCAATTATATCCTATTTAATATCCCTCTATTGTGGATAACAGTTCTAAGAGATTAAAAACCCTGCTTCTACATGTGTATAGGCAAATTTACTGAATTGATGGATTTCATTTTGTGAAATTAAAAATAAAATCTAATATAATCTGGTTTACTTGATATTTCATTGGTTGTATCCTTTAGAACCCAGTCAGTTCAGGACCCTTGATAATAGGCAGTATACAAAGCTTTAGGTAAATCACTCCTCTTGAACAGCTTTCGGACAACTAAATTGTCAAAACAACAGTTAAATTTCTTGACTCCTGAGAATCAGATTCAAGGCTTTGTTGAATCAATACTTGCTCTACTGCTCTCTGTGGCTGCTACACTGGCTTGCATTGCTGATTTTCCATTGAAAGCCTTGTGGGGAATCTTGCAGGACTTACAAATCTGTGCCTTGATCGTAAAGTTTCTCATGGCTTTTGGGGAAAGATTTTTAGAATTAAATAGATTTCTTTGACATAGTTCAAACATGAGCTTTACATTCCAGTGTTTCTGCTAAGGACATATTAACCTTGCCAGTGCTTAGTGCATGTAACATATTTGTGGGGTAGAAGACGTGTCTGTACACATACATGCTTATTTTTTGAAGTGTATTAATGATCTTCATAATGAAAAAGACAGAAATGCAAATGATTTGTTTCTTACAATGTTTTCTGCCACTGAAAACCTAGAACGTAGTGATGTGAGGATTGTATAATGGGAGCACAGTCACCAGTTACCTCTCTTCCAATGCAAAAGCATCCAGGCAGCAGAGTCCACACTACAAAATCAGCCTTTTTCTCTGTAGTATCTAGAAACAGAACTGGGGTTCAAAATGAAGTTTTATAACACTTGTTACTTGGGATTTTGTTTTGGTTTTTAGTAAGTTTTACTGTATCACTTTTACTTTGCACTCTAGAAAATGAAGAAGTCAAAGAAACCACTTTACGAGAGCTTAAAATGCTTCGCACTTTGAAGCAGGAGAACATAGTGGAGCTGAAGGAAGCCTTCAGAAGAAGAGGAAAATTATACTTAGTTTTTGAATATGTGGAAAAAGTGAGTTGAGTTTGTACTATCTTTGCCACAGTTGCATCATCAGTTTCCTGGAGTAGTCTTTAAAATTACTTTAACTTTTAAAAATTAAGCTATTCCAATCTGTAAAAGGAACAGCAAAAACTTTAGTACAATCTGAACTGTTGTAATTAGGCATTTATGTGAGAAAGCAACACTGATAACTTTACTATTGTTTTCATTTCATGTGTTCATATAAAAAGAATAGTTCTTGCATGTATGAAAACAAACGTGTTCAAATTATGTAGACTGGAATACGTATCATATAAAAAAAAATACAATACCTATCCAAACTGTTTAGTCCTGTTTAATTGTAAAGCTGATTAACTGTCCTGCGTTATGTTGTGTAATGAATCTTGACATAGTCATTCAAAACAAGATCATAGACTTTTGACCTTGGAATCTGTTTCAACTTTCTCCACCTTTCCCTGTTAAAAATAGGATATGTGTGCATATTTCTGTAACAAGGCCACTATCAATAGTTGCTTAGAGGGATTTGGCAAAGATCACTGTCATTATCTCCAATCCTGACCTCATTTGAAACAATTCCAAAATTTCCTTAGACTGGCCTACTACTGCCAAGCACCCTGGTCTGTTTCCAGGGAGAAATAACGTAGAACAGATTTGTTGGTGTTGTTTTGTTGGTTTTTTTTTTTAATTTTTGCAATGTTCATGATGAAGCTAGGCCTTGCCTCCGTATTCTAACCATTTAGCATTTCTTCATGGAAAGAATTAGATGATATTGAGATACACACAGTAAAAATAAACACAAACTTAAATATATGTATCTCTGTATCTTTCATAAGATATTGCTCCCTTGACTGAAATTTTTATTTAGTATCTGCTAGTGTGATGTTTCAGTTTAGCTGAGTGCTAGTCCTCTTCAGTCAATTCTTTCTGTTTTAAAGATTCCTCACCCTAAATACTGTGTCTCCTTTATGCAATTAACCATTTATTATGTGGTACAACTTTATTGCATGATGTGAGGTGACCAGTATTAGCCCATAGTTTGGCCAAAATCAGGTTTGTTTTTCACCAGCAGCTCAGCACCTTCTGATGGAGTAGATCATAGAACTAACATCCAAAACTTGGCTTGTTTCACCCACGTTCCTTGTAACTGTTCCAGACACGTGGAATGTCTTTGATCACACACCAATTTAGAACATACATTTAATTTTCTATTACAGTTGACTTGGCTAAGCTCTCCATAGTGGTGGGTTGGAAGAGCAGCATAAATGAAAGACATTTAATTGATCTGATAAAGAGTATACTTCAAATATAGTTAATATCGGTAAGAACACTAGGCTGCAATATCGAATGTTATTTGCATCAGAATAAAAGAATATAATGATAATGGTGGAAATCACGTATAGTCTGTGCCTAATGTAATTTCTGTGTTATAATGGTTGCATTTGTTTTCGGTTAAACACTGCCATCCATGAGCATTTCTCATTTTCAGGTATGTCAAATAGTTTCTTTGAAGACCAGGATGATTTCTATTTTTTTTGGATGAGGGGAGAGTAGGAGGAATTAAATAAAATGTGCTAGAGTAAGCTACTTTTTATTTTAACTGGTGATGAGCACCTTGTGTCCTTTAGGGAATCTTAGCTCTGCAAAACTCAAATCCAGATTACTTAAATTCACCTTTAGTCTAATCTCCTTTATTCATCATCTCCTTAGTTAATGTCTTTATATAGGACTATGTCTTGCTGTGTTGATGCTACTATTTTGGTTCCTATTTGTAACACTAACTTCTTGACTTACTTATCGAGATCCACATGCTTTATGTGGACAAGACTCTAACTAAAATCAATGTGATTCCTTAACAGAAAATTTTCTTACTCAGATCTGAAGTGTATTTCTAAGGAAACTTACACTCAAGCACATATTCCAGTATTTATTCGATTTTAAAACTTAGATTTTTTGTTTTTTTCAAATATTGTCAGTCTCCATTTGTTTTGTCTTATATGTGCGTTCATTAAAATATTTTACAAGAGAAACCTCAAAAGAATGTATTCTACAGCTGAAGAAAATGTTTGTCAAAGACAAGGTAAATATATTTTAAATGAAAAATCTACAGATGCTCAAATCCATAATTAAACGAGTTTTGTACGGCATCATAGCCAAAATACGTATCTCTATTTCAGTGTTCAGTAAATAAGACTTTCCTCTCTTCAAGTGGGCTGCTGCTGCTCGTTATTCGTTCAGGATTCAGAGTGAAAAATTTCCTGTACTTCAAATTGTGCAAAATTGGAGACATTTGGTAACATAATGGGAATCTAAGTGTCCTTTTTCAAAGAGGAAATTTATTGGTATAAGCAATCAATTTATTTACTTCCCTAGATGTATCCATAAAGAGTTAATATGGCCATAGATACTGTAGTGCAAATATGTCTAAGATTAGTATTGCTGTTATACAGCTACAGGATACGTCCTAGGTTGCTATTTTTGCACCTATGAGACATGTTTTATATCTGTTACTCCATTTTCACTAAAAAGCCTGTGTTGCTTTAACTGTACCCATTCACGTACAGACATGGTTTGTGATTAACCATGGCCCAGTCAAAGCAGTAAACTAGCTTAATAATGAAGAAAACAGTGTGTTATAGCACCATTGGATATTTACAAAATTCTGTGCTGTACTAAAATTTTCATGTAGCCACACTGACCTGGTGGTTCTGTTTGAGCAAATTTTTGTAACAAGAGGACTTTTTAGAAATTTTAACTTAAGTGGTTTGATGACAGTCTTTCAGGGACTTGTATATTTGTGGTTCACCTCTAAGGATTATTATCTTCACAAGTGCTTTCTCAAGAAAGAGATCAGGTAGTAGTATGCTTATGATTAAAATACACTCCTTTAGTGTTTAACCATTGATTTTTTGCATAGCCAGGCTCAGTGACCTAAGTTGCATCAAAACACTGAAAGTATGTTATCTTCTAGCAACTAGAGTACAACTTTATATTGAATAATGTGTGTTTTAAACATTTAGAATATGCTTGAATTGCTAGAAGAAATGCCAAATGGAGTTCCACCAGAAAAAGTGAAAAGCTATATCTACCAGCTAATTAAAGCAATTCATTGGTGCCATAAGAATGATATTGTTCATAGAGGTAAGTGTCTAGTTCTCTGCATGGAAATAAGCCCTAGGTAGGAATTTGCTTTCTAAAGGGAAAGATGTTTCAGCTTGAAGTAATTTGTATTTAGCATAAATATAAGCAATTGCTTTATATCAACAGAAAAAAAAAATCTGTAAATTTGGCTGGCTCTCAAGTCTGTTGCATGACTTCAGATCATTTTAAAACTGACTTCATCTACAAAAGTTTGCTGTCCGGTCTTTAGGATATGGTATAAACATTTTATCATATGCACAGTGAAGTGAAACTCCAGTACAGATGTTACCAAAGGAAAAGGAATTTTTTTAAACATTTCATGATGTTTAGTCATTTCACTTTTGAATCTGATAGTAGAATATTAGGAGAAAAATAACCTGAAACCTATAGCTTGGTCCACCCTGTGTTTTACTTCTTAAGGCAGTTCCTTCCAGCTCCCATGAGTTTAGCTCTGTGTATTTGCTTTCTCCTCTAAGCTTTGAGCACTTAGAGTGTACATACGTGTGACTTTATGTAGTTTTGTCTGGTTTATCCTGATTTAGTAAAATTGTATTTTGCTTTGTGGCTTTCCAAGAGTAACATCTCTAATTCATGTTTCCAATAAATTAAATTTCCCATACAGTATGCTATTTATATTTAAGCTTGATCAAATAGAAGCAGGAGTCTGAAAATGTTTTGTAAAATATACTTAGTAAATATACTACACATGGATACCACAATATCCATATAGGAATATAAAAGAAAAAAATGAGTTTAAAGCTAGACAACACTTTTTTGTAAACAAAGGACAAGAGGTGATCAAGAAGATCGTCATAACTGAAAAAGCTGAGCACAACACATGTCTTATTGGTTAAGTGGGTGATTAAATGTCAGTTCTTTGTAGTATTTTGCAATATGCTATATTCTGTATATTGGTTTGCTGCCCAGGAATATCTGTAAGCACCTTTTATCTTCCAATATTTTGTTGGGAAACACTTAAAAAGACTTCAAAAGGCAGAAAATTAATTCTGCATGTTCACAAACTGAATAGCTGGAAGCTGTTTCAGCAGTTGCTCTTGTAATGCTTTGTTTACAATTGCATGAATAACTCTAAATATGTTATAATGAAATAATATTTGTTGACAAAATTCAAAATTAAAAAGAGAAGTTAACAGCATTTTTTTTCCCTCCCTCTCTGATACTCCAGATATCAAGCCAGAGAATCTCTTAATAAGCCACAATGATGTGCTGAAGTTGTGTGACTTTGGTAAGTTCAATAGATACTTGCTTCTTAACCTCTTTAAAGAAAATTTCTTGCAGTGGAGATTTGCCTTATCCTTATAGGAGTTCTACAGTATGTGCTGTTTAAAACTCTTTTAGTGGTCAGAATTGCTTACTTCTGGTTGGTGGCTAGTTCTTTAATTCAGAAGATCTCTGGGCTTAATTTTCATGCCCTGTTAAATGCCTGTATTCACATGTAGATAGAAATGCTGCATTTATCTTTTCCTATATTTGACAAGGCTTTTAGTAGCAGTATTATTGGCATGCAGCTGAAAAGAGTGCAGACAATAAGCTGGTAAGGAGGCTACCAAAACCGTAGGTATATCTGGCCTGTGTATTAAAAGATAATTTTCCCTTGTTTAGTAAAGATACAATAAACTTACAGGTTTCATTTGGTTTTTGAACCACTGGCTTTCAAAGGCTGTTATGTGTGTAGTTATAGGTCAACTTTTATGGTTGTGTTAATGAAGGAATCACATGTCCGCATATTATTAATGACTGAATGGTTGGAGCTTAGAGTCAGAGTTGTATATGTAAACTTTGGTGTTTCCTGACCTATAAGTACCTGTTTAATGTCAGATTTATGGCTTTGAAGAATCAGCACCCAAGCACAAGGTGAACTTTGCCCGTGTGAGTAATCCCCAGAAGACAACAGAGCAGAGTGTATGCTGTTCCAACAATCTGTATTTTTATTCTAAATACTACAGAAACACAGAGCAAAGTATTTTTCCCTCTAAAAAGCTTACAGTTTGGCTTGGTAAATAAAAAAACAATTCCATAGTGCTACCCAAGGGCACTTTCAGCGAGAGTGGTTTGTAAGCTGTCATTTCAAACCTCTGCAATTTTGAATGAAAAGAAGAACTGAAAAAAAAACCCCAAAACTAGATTGAAACAGGTTTTTTAGGAACACAAAAAAGGCATTTGTCATTTGCAGTGTTGCTCATTTCTTTTAATCCTAAAGGCATTTTTGCTTAAGCATTCAGAAACAATAAACATTCTAGGAAAAGTCTTAGAAGATTTTGTCCATGAGAGTACTTTGAATTAAGGGCAATTTATTCTGCATTGTAAGGAACTGCACAGCTCTGACAGAACACCAGGGTACTGTGTGTGGTGCCCTCAGTGCCTTTGCCTTTTTGTTGCCTTTGTCTTTTTGGTATCCACAGTCTTCCTGTCTACAGTGCTGTGGCCACCCTCCCCGGCAGCTCTGTGCCCAGGCTGCCCTGGCACTGTTGCCCAGAGCTGGTGGGCAGGATTTTTCCCTTACCCTACACTCATTTTCAGGGCCTTGCCCCCGTGCAAAGGAAACCCCTCTGGGGCTGGCAGAGCAGGGGTCTCCCACTGGGGCTGGTGTAGCATACTCCTTGCTCCTTCTCCGCACTAGCTTTGAGCCATTAGGGAGCACAGGACCCAGTCACTGCCTTGCACAGAGTTTAACAACCAATCAGCAGGCAACACCTGCCCCTGACTAATGTCTGCTCCAATCAGGGCTAACAACATCACAAGCAGGAACACCCAATGGGGTCCTGATGGGAACTGTTCACCCTCAGCTCCTTCCATGTCCATGGGGAAGAGCCTTCCCTGGCCCTTGCCCTCCCCCCTTCAAGTAATATTCACCATTAGAGTTGGTATATGGCATCAGCTAACAGATTGCATGTGAACTCATGTCAGCATCCTCTGTGCAACAGTATTACAGGAAGATATAAAGTTGAACAAATGGTACAATTGTGTTCTGGACATCCGTTTTCTCACTAGATGATGTGAATTCTACTAGCAATGACGTTCTGTGTGGTCCATTGCTTTGCTCACACTGTATGCTGCAGACATATTTTCCTTCTACTGTTGGAAAATACATGCAGTCACAATGTACTCGTGGTGCTCAGCACAATCTCAAGGAAAGAAGACTAAATTGTGGGAATTTCTGTTTTTCTTATGTATGTTAGTGTGACTTTTGACAAATATTTTAGATTTAGTTGAATTTAAATTTCCAAGCAATTTAGGATCAGTTTTAATTTTTTAGTCTTATTGCTAATTGACATTATTGCTAGTAGCTTAAGCTGTTACTGTAAAATGTCTGTCAACAACATTAGCCACAAGTGTTTCCTGAACATATACAGATAAGGATATAAGAATTCACCCTGTAAAATGTCTGCCTACCTAACTTAATTCTTATTTTGGAACACAGGTACTTGTCACATAGAGTGCCACATTCCTCATGTGACAACAAATGCAAAGAATCACAGAATCATAGAATGGTTTGGGTTGAAAAGGACCTTAAGATCATCTAGTTCCAACCCCCTTGCCATGAGCAGGGACACCTCACACTAAACTATGTGGTCCAAGGCTCTGTCCAACCTGGCCTTGAACACCACCAGGGTTGGAGCATTCACAACTTCCTTGGGCAACCCGTTCCAGTGCCTCACCACCCTCACTGTAAAGAACTTCTTCCTTATATCTAATCTAAACTTCCCCTGTTTAAGTTTAAACCCATTACCCCTTGTGCTATCACTACAGTCGCTAATGAAGAGTCCCTCCCCAGCATCCTTATAGGCCCCCTTCAGATACGGGAAGGCTGCTATGAGGTCTCCACGCAGCCTTCTCTTCTCCAGGCTGAACAGCCCCAACTTTCTCAGCCTGTCTTCATAAGGGAGGTGCTCCAGCTCTCTTCTCATCCTCGTGGCCCTCCTCTGGACTTGCTCCAACAGCTCCATGTCCTCTGGTGAAGACACCAGAACTGTACAAGCTGCAAGCGTACACTGCCGACTCATGTCAAGCTTGTCATCAACCAGAGGTCTATGCATCCATCCCAATGTGTATATAGAAGTAATTGGATGTTTCTGAATAGCGCACTGGACAAAACAGTCTGAATAGCAAAGTTCATACATTTTTAATAAGATAGTTTTTCATAATCTTTGTGCCATGTGTTCTGTACATATTGTGCTAGATAAAAATGAGATTGAATATGGTGATTGCCTGGACACATGTTGTGTGGGTGTCCTTTCTGCCAATAGGAGTAGAAAAAGAGAACAGTACAAAATGCCGATTACAGCAGATACATCTGACTATTGGAAATAGGCTTTCTGATTAATGTGTTTGCTGTTTCAACACCAGGATTTCAAAATTACTTGTTTTAGCAATCTCTTTATTTCTGTACGATGCGTAAGCATAGAAATCATGAAACACAGGACTGGAAAAGACCTCAAGAAATCCTCTGGTTCTTACACCTACTCAAATAAAGGATTAAGCGTGTCTCTGTCATTCTTGACAGGTGTTCACTTAGCTTATTCTTGAAACTCTGAATAATGGTGGTTACCTAGTGTTCCTAAGCATCTATTAAAGTACTTACATGTCATTAGTGTTAGAATGTTTTACCATATGTCTAATTTAAATTCGCCTTATTTCTCTATAAGAAGTTCAATCTTCTTTTTTCCTTACACCTTTCTTCTTGACATCTCTCTTACCGTGTTCTGAGCTGTTTAAAGTCCTTTCTTGAAATTTCTTATTTTGCTTGTTCTCTCTTCTTGCATCACAGTGCATTTGCAAATGCTATTGCTTTCACACTTGCTCTCCCAAATCGTCTTCTGTCTTAATCTTCTTATCTGTTCCTTCTCACTGTTTAGAGTTGGGTCTAATCTTCTCCCTAATTACCTTCTCTTATTTTGTATCAAAAAATTGTTCCCGATACCTCAGCACAACTTGGAGGAAGGAACAATAAGCTAACTCCACCATGACTTAAAAAAAAAAAGTAATTGTGCCTGTAGGAAGGTATTAAGGTTTTTGAATAATTCTGTCCATTATCTTTCATCATGATGTCATAGCATCAGAGTAGTAGTGAATCCATAAAATGGTTTCTTACATCACTCAACACTGAAGCCCTTGACAAGAATATTGCTTTATATCTTGCCACATCAAATCCATACTGTGTCTAGCCTGTGAAGTTGGGGCTAATTTTTCAGACTATGTTAGCTGCTGGTGGTTTCTGGACATAGTAGCTCCTGACTGTGACAAGATTCCAGTAAACTGGCTTGGAGGGAGGAGGATGCATCCTTGACTTGCTGATTTTTCTGGTGCACATGAGCTCGTGAGCTTCTGGGCTTTTGTGTTACATTAACACATGAGTTTATTTGTATCATGTGTCATCTACCTTTGTTTCCTACCCTGCTTCAGTCTGGGGCTTCCCACTGTTCATTTTGGCAGTCCCAGTTCTTCAATACAGCTCCTGGTTATCTTCCCTCTCTCGTGAAAGATTTTTCACGGACAGGATTAATCAGATAGGTCAAGTAATTTGAAACAGAAACAGGGATGCCTAACCAGTTCTTAATATAATAATAATGTTTAGAAATTTACTCAATCCCAATGTTACAAGTAATAAAAAATTCTTTTCCAGCTTTTCTCCAGCAGCATCAGTAATGTTTATTAGACTTCATGGGAATAGAACAGAATTATTATTGTTTTGGGACAACTTTGAAATATCTGTTCTCATCATATGTGCCTTTTAGTTTACTAATTCTTGAAGATAGGGCTATCTTGCCAAAAATAACAGCTGTAACCTATGGCATTAACACATTTATCATTGTTTTCTCAAATCAATATTCTAATAATAATAATGGCTGGGCTTCCTCACACAAAGCTGCCAGATGAGATAGTTTCAGAATTAAAAAAAAAAAAACTTAAAAATTGCAACCTTACAACCAAAGTTGTGAGGGAAAAGAGATTTTGGCAGCTTCTGCATAAGAACTCAGATATAAAGAAAAATTACTTGAGTAAAAAAAGTGCATTGAAGTAGCACTTACTGATTCTGAAAATTAAATTATGCTTTATACCTCTGCAACACTTTGGAATTTTTATTCTTTGTTCATCACTCATGCAATGATGGAAAGACTCAGGGATTTCACTGAAGGGAATTTTGGACCAAGTTTTAATGCCACATCCTAACTACAGGTCAATCAGTCTCACTGCTGTGCCTGGGTCAGGGAGGGAGAGTCTTTAGATGAGAATAATACATAGTTTCTTGACCAATTTAAAAATTTGAATGTAGTGAGACTGTAGTAGTTAGGATCCATGAGTGGAAGAGTGTTGTTTCTAATGTTATGAATCCTGCAAACAGCATCTCAGTGACATTTAGTGGCAATAGTTCAATAACTTGCACGGCGTACTGACAGGTAATTTTTATCAATCTGTTTTGATTATGGCAAAGCACCAAAAGTAATAGCAAAACCCCATAGACTTCTGAGAAGAGTACACAATAAAAGCTTGCAATTCCGTAGACAAGCAGTAGTTGCAGAAATCATTCTACACCAGAAGTTGTAAACAATTCACTTCTATATAAATAGGCGTGATCTCTTAACTGCCAAAATCCATGGTGTTATGCATGTTCTATTTAAAATAGGATATAATCTTTCACACTGTTTTGTTGACAGGCTTTGCTCGTAATCTCTCTGAAGGAAGCAATGCTAACTATACAGAATATGTGGCTACCAGATGGTACCGCTCACCTGAACTCTTGCTTGGGTAAGTACAATTTGTAGAACTATGATGATAAATCTTGGCTGATTCTTTATATATTTTTTTTCCAAGCACCTTTTGTAAGATTTACCCATAGAGAGCTGTTGTTGATTTAAAGGGAAGATTTCAAGAGGCTTCCAGATTTTCATTAATTTTTGTCTATTTCCAGTAAGTCAGTATGAATCATAGACATGTTAATTTGTCTTGAGCTGAGCAGTGTTCAACTGATTAAAATATGAAGCTGAATTATAACAGTTGTAGTTCAGATTCCTGCCTTCCTATTCCCTTCATAAGAGGTTTCCATGGTAGTCCTGTAGCTTAAGATATTCCATCAGCCTTGTGGTGGACTCACATAGCAATGGTAGTGCACCTTTCACCACATTAAACTCCTCTTCATCCTTTCGGTCAAAACTGCAATTTGGTTTTCATTTCCAGTTACTCTTCACCAGCACTGCTGAAGTGCTGGTAAGGACTCAGAAGGATGATGCTAGCTTTTTACTAGCCACGAAGAATTTATTGAAGGACATCATAAGGAAGGAGCAAAGGAAACAGATTTAGCATAGGATTTGCCACCTCCAACTCTTGGTGCTGTCTTATTCCAGAAATAGGCAAGCCAGCTGTAACTGAAAAATATCTTGAAACAGAGGCTGAGTTGTTGGATTACAAGTTTCAAAAGAGACTCAGTGAGATATGGTTTCAGTTCAGTCTTTGTTCCAGTCTTTATTCTTTTTATATGCCTTTTCTTTTACAAGAGAAGGATTCTCCAGTTATTCTGCTCACAACCTAAACATCCAAAAGAGATTCTTGAAGTTGGATGTTTACAAAATTTTTTTACAAATTCAACAGGCAAGAACTCAAACATATAGAAAAGGAGTTGCATCAGTCTGTAGTAGGAACAATGAACAGACACAAGTATGTAATGCATTAGCTGTTGTACAGTTGACGTGGGCAGCTAAACAAACTTGAAGAGGAACAGAATCTTAGAGTGAAAATCAGAAATTGACATAGAATCATGGAGTAGTTAGGGTTGGAAAGGACCTTAAGATCATCTAGTTCCAATCCCCCTGCCATGGGCAGGGACACCTCACCCTAGACCATGTCACCCAAAGCTCTGTCCAACCTGGCCTTGAACACTGCCAGCGTTTAAGCATTTACCGCTTCTTTGGGCAACCTGTTGCAGTGCCTCATTACCCTCACAGTAAAGAAACTTTTTACTTATATCTAGCCTAAACTTTCTGTGTTTAAGTTTAAACCCATTCCCCCTTGGACTATTGTGTACAGTTCTGGTGTCCTCAACATAAAGAGGACACGGAGCTGTTGGAGCAAGTCCAGAGGAGGGCCACAAGGATGAGAAGAGAGCTGGAGCACCTCCCTTATGAAGACAGGCTGAGAAAGTTGGGGCTGTTCAGCCTGGAGAAGAGAAGGCTGCGTAGAGACCTCATAGGAGCCTTCCAGTATCTGAAGGGGGCCTATTAAGGATGTTGGGAAGGGACTCTTTGTTAGGCACTGTAGTGGTAGGACAAGGGGTAATGGGTTTAAACTTAAACAGGGGAAGTTTAGATTAGATATAAGGATATTACTGTTCTTTACAGTGAGGGTGGTGAGGCACTGGAACAGGTTGCCCAAGGAAGTTGTGAATGCTCCATCCCTGGCTGTGTTCAAGGCCAGGTTGGAGTTTAGTGTGTGGTGTCCCTGCTCATGGCAAGGGGGTTGGAACTAAATGATCTTAAGGTCCTTTCCAACCCTAACTATTCTATGATTCTATGATCTATAACTACAGTCCCTGATGAAGAGTCCCTCTCCAGCGATTCTCTGTTTCTTCAATGTTCGTGACTTTAGAATGAATGGTACAGTAGTCTACAACTCTCTTCTTTTCACACAAACTTCCGTTCTCTACATTCCTATTTTGTGTCCTATGTCTTACAAACCATCTTCAAGTCTCTCCTGACTAGAGTATCCATATTGCCTCTTCTTCTGTTAAATACCTTCATTGCTGACGTAGCATCTTTTGTTACTAGCAGTTTAAAGTATGAGATGCCATCTTCCTTACCACACAACATTGCTTGCACACACAGAGACTACAAATCAGAATTCCTCCCCAAACCTCCTTCTGTGATTTTGCTCCAAAACAGGAATTACCTGTTTTATGATACTTTCACTTCTTCCCCACCTGTGCTTTTTAAGGAATAGCTTTCAGGGACATTCTATTTTCTCTCTGATTAAAAATTTCAATGTATGAATGCTGCAACAAAGATTTCGTATCATTTCTGTTGTCCCAGTGGTCAAACCCAAGATGCCTATCCACCTATTGAACACAGTGAAAAAAGAAATGTAATGCAGAAATAGAGCACAGTCATTAAACCCTGGGTAGCAGAGAAGTTAATGCTAGTTTAACTGGGAATGGTAACTGCTTCACAGTCAGACAGACTATTCTTGTGGGTAAGATTTTTCACAAAGGTAGCCAGATCCCTTGGGGTACTTGAGAATTCTGCTCATGCTGTCTCAAGCAATGATACATCAGGCAATCCATGGCAGAAACAGAGGACTTGGTATTTGAGGTAGTTTCTTTAATATTAAAGTCTATTTTTATGTGTTGTAAGGAAGAAGGCCATGGGAAATATGGCCTGTAAATTGAAACAGCTCAGTAAGAAGACAGTGTCAGTGGGTGAAAAACATTGTATGTTCACTTTACAGAGCCCCTTATGGAAAGGCTGTGGATATGTGGTCTGTAGGCTGTATCCTGGGAGAGCTGAGTGACGGGCAGCCCTTGTTTCCTGGTGAGAGCGAGATTGACCAACTCTTTACCATTCAGAAGGTGCTAGGCCCGCTGCCAGCCGAGCAGATGAAGCTCTTCTATAGCAACCCACGCTTCCATGGCTTGCGGGTAAGAGAAAGCTTTGTTCTTCCTTTTTTTTTTATTACTTTATTTACTCGCACAGTATTTACAGTATTGTCATTCTTGCTGTGAAGGTTCTTTTCATTTACATTGTGCATTATGCATTGCGTGTGTTTCTGTGTAAGTATAGGATATTTAGACTATAAGGCATTCATAATTTGAAGTAAAATTCTGATCACACCAGTACTGAGTTTATGTTATTTGTGCTGCTAAAAGTTGAATTAAGATTTGCCTTTCATTTCTTTGACTTCTTTGACATGCAAGTTAGCATTTACACCCAGCTTAGCATTACCCTGCAAGGTTGACACTGTGAAATTTAGTGGTAGTCAGTTCGAGGTATGGAAAACTCATGCCTGCTGTAATCAGGCTACTGTGTTGGAAAAATCTAAGCCGTAGATGCTGCTGTAATGGCAGAAGAGCATTTTGCCTTTTGACTTACAGTCCTGGAGAGTTGATATAAGCCAGGTGGGTGAAAAAGCTCTTCCTAGTGTCAGCATTGTTCCCCTTTCAGGGATTTGCCTATACCATGTAATGGCAGATACAGTAGTGTGAAGAAGCTGCTCAAGCTGGGATGTGCAATATGGCAAAATCCCAGAGGCAATATACATAAGCAATAGCTCTGTTTACTTTAACAATACCTGGTCAGTGATTGTACTCATGTTTCCTTGTAACTCAGTTTTGGTTGGCATTTTTTATTCATTAATGTTGCTTAGAAAGGTGAATTTATGGTCTTGACAAATGGTCAGCAATTCATAGTGGTCTAACACACATATACAATGCACATGCAGTGCAGTTTGCTTCCAAATAAAATGCATTTTTGGAAATGAGTGTTTATTCTGGGTTGCTCTTTAAAGCATAGGTTTGACGGTAGTATTTAATCTGAGGAAGGTGAACATGTAAATATAGGCAAGCCCTAGATGTGAGAGCTGAAAAATGCTCAACTGAAAGTAAAGGAATGAAAGTCTTCAATACTTCCTGCTCATTGGCATTTTTAGACCAAACATGTAACTTTCATCTGTTTTTATACCATAGCAAACACCATGTGAAATATTTATCTTCATGTTTGTTGATATTTTGTTGTTGTTGCTGTTTGTCTTTATCACTGACTTGAATTTTATTGCTTTCTTGTATTTTCAGTGATTTTTAACCATAAATCAGTATTTTATGTGGTTATATTTTATGTATGACTTGAGCCCGTTTGGACATACAGTGATGGCTTTCAGGTACCTGTAGGCAAGAACACTATGTGCCTCCTATTGTGAGTGTTCTTGCTTTGATGTCTTAGTTTAGGAGGACTTTTTAGAAAATACATAGGTTGTGGATGGGATCAAGCCAAGCTGCAACTGAAACACTTGCATAGTATTAGGCAAATTCCACAACTCTTTGAACTGCTAACAAAGTGTCTAGATCTCAGTTGCATAGTTTTGGATAAACGGTGATTAATGCAATAGGCTGGCTGATTGTTGGTTTGATTTGTTTTGACTTTTTTCCAGTCTTCTCTGGTATTCTAATGCATATTTCTTTAAAATCAGCATAAGTTAGGTCCATGAGGGATTTTATGCCTCTGCTGGAAATTCAGCCTTAATTCCTAATTCTGAAAACACTGGCATTTATTTTAGGTTTTGAATTTGAACTTAACAGCACTGAAGTGAGTTTATCTATTTGTTTGTTGTCAGTTAAATGTAGTCAAGAAATGGATCTTTCTTTTCAACACATTGTACTTGATGATACATTTTAGCAATGAAATAGCAACTTTTCTTTCATTTCATAAAAAGAAAAATTCTTTGTCTTACTTGACCTTTGCCTTGTTAACAAAGCAAAAAAAACCAAAAAACTGTATTCATGTATACCTTGTTTACACTACCAGTATATTTATGCTATATTATTTTTACAGTTTCCAGCAGTCAATCATCCACAGTCTTTAGAGAGAAGATACTTGGGCATTTTAAGTGGTGTATTGCTTGATCTTATGAAGGTAGGAAAACGTATTTTCTGCCTGTAATATGTAGGAGACTTTTTGTATCTGTTTCCCAATATAATGCGCCTTAAAAGTACTTGTGAACTTCCTTTGAGATATTTTGGTATCGCTGTTGTTTGTAGCATGGCTTGGTATTTCCTAGGAATCAGAAAAATACCCCTTGCAAATTTGCAAATGCCAGGAGAGTGTTCAAGCTGGACTGATTTGATAAACAATATCTAATCCAGAAAAAAGAATCACCATCATTTGCAGCAATACGCGTTCACACTGACATACATTCAGATGAACAGGTTACCTTAGTAATGCTGGAGTATGAGCTCTCAACCAGTAAAAAAATTAGGTAAATTAACAGAGTATTTAGGCTAACTGGAGTTGTTCGTTTGTTGTTGGAACAGCATGAGGATGTGGACAGTTGTCAAAGACAAAGTTGAAGCACAGTATTTTATTTTTTTTTTAATCTAAATCCTTAATCTACTTGCTGTCCCTCACCTCTACACAGTGTGTATGTTAAGTTACTCTTCAGTCCTGTTTTGGAACAAGTCAGCTCGTTTGCCCATGGCCAAACTAGGACATTGTCCCAAGAAAGTTTCTTACAGGGGATTAGGGTAAGCTGGCTCTCCTCAAAATGGCCAAACAGTGTAAAGCATTGTGCTATCCATTTGTGCCATGTTTCTGGGTATGCAACACGTATTATTGTTTTTATTATTATACTATAAAAACATCACATGGTAAGCTGCAGTACAACCCGCCCTTTATTTCATCCACAGTAAGCTGAAAAAAAAGTCATAGTGTCAAAAATTAGGTTTAGAATCACACGGGTACCACCTAAGAATTAAAAGCAATCTGTGACAAGTATGAAGCATAGCTATGGCTAATCAATTCTAAATTGTGTAGTCCCAAGCCCATCTGTGCCAGCTGTCTTGGAAACCAAGGTCAGCTGCTTTGGGGTATACTTGGGTGTTTACTTGCTTTTAGCAGTACTGATGCAGCCAGCAGAAATACACCAAATTTGCTCTACTCTTTTCTTCAACACAACTGGTTCAAATTGCTTTCATTTAATCTCCCTGCCTCATGAAAAGAGTCAGCATAGCTTTTATCTTGCCTTTATGGAGTCTGCAAAATTAGGTACCTCAAAACCTGCTGGTTCTGATATTATACATTCTCATCTAATATTATACATTCTCATCTATTTTTTAATTCACAGAAACTTTTTTCTGGCATCCTAGTTAGCTGTAGCTCAAGCTGTGGTAGCATATATTGCAGAACATCATTCTTCACTGTTACACATGCTGGCGTGGGGTTTATTTTAATTTTATCCTAATTTTTACGTTCTATCTCAGTGTCTTCTGGGTTCTTTTGGTGTGATTTGAAAGTTACAAAGTTGTGAAATAAAGCACTTTAATTTTAGGTAAACAAGTTTTCTGTCCATATTTCTTCTTCTAAGTTGAGAAAGGTCAAGGATTTTGTAGAGGGGTTATTTTGTGTTTGACCTACGTTACTTACTTCAGGACTTGGAACTTTTGAAAGAATAAGCAAAAGACTACAAGGAGCAGAAGAGACTTGTGGTTAAGTTGCATGCTACAAATGCTGCAAATACTTTGCTATTTGCCTGTCTCTTCTCCAGACACCGGACAGTCTGGCACATGTCCACGCTTGGTGTGTTTCTCATTATCTGCATTCCCAGGGACCTCAGATCTGATTACTAGATTACTGAATAACCCCACACTTCAACTTAAGCAGCTAAAGTAGTGAGTTATTGATGTATCTCTGATTAGAAAGCATTTCAGGGCTAGATTAATGAAGAGGCACCCATCTGGCCCTGTTGTGTTTCTTACTGCTCGCTTTCCCTCTCTCTCACAAATCATGCTGTTTCTCAAGCATGCATTTTGGGGTTGGGAGCATGTGATGACTTGGGCAAAAAGGCATTGAGTATTTCAGTCTTTTTCATATCATCTGTCGTCCAGTTGTCTCCCCCATTCAGCAGCAGACATGCATTTGCTCTGAGCTTCTGTTTATTACTAGAATATTTGTAGAACCCCTTCTTTCTACCCTTGATGTTCTCCATTTGCTTTAGCTCCAGCTGGACTTGGGCCTTCCAAAGTGGCCTAACCTTTGTGCTAATGCAGTTTTTGAGGTCAAGTAGCCAAATACTGTGTTAATGCATATATACACAGTGTTGTTCTCTATTCAACCTGTAAAAAAAGCTATTCTTTTTACTTAATAGCCTTGCTGACAGTAGTGCATGTTCAGATATTCCAAGATAAGTTTTGTATTGCCCTGTTCTGTAAGAAATGTATCAAACTTCTCAAAATACTGTTTTACTGGGTGTACTTGAATCCTGGAAGTAAAAACCAGAACTCTTATTTTTGTATATTTTTTGAAATACCAACTTTAAAATATTATTTTTGTTTGGATAAGAATGTTCCCATATGCTTGTTCTGTTTGTTAAGCCTGTTTCATTGTAGCATTTTGTTACCATTAAATTTAATATTTTTCGTTCTAAAAAACATTGTTGTAAGGTATATCCTGAAAAATATGCTTAAAATATATATAATTTAAACACATATAGGTATATACGTAAAACATATTTTAAATTTTTTAGCTATTTTTTTTATTTTAAGCATATTTTAAGCACAAGTATATAACTATATGTATGCATACATATATTCATTATATATATATGTGTTTCATAATAAGCAACGCTGAGAACTTCCATCTCAAGTAGAACATAGGGGGTTTTAAGTGTTTATCTTGTAGCCTATGTAGTTTAATGCAACATGAAATTATTTTAGCAGTTGCATCTAATCACAGAAACTCTGTAGAGTAAAAAACTATGTATGTTCTGAATTTTGTTATATTTTTTGCTGATGCAAAGACAGATACTAACATTTAAACTTTGGGATTTGTTTTCCAAAGAACTTACTGAAGTTAGATCCAGCAGATAGATATTTGACAGAACAATGTTTGAACCATCCTTCGTTTCAAACCCAAAGACTCTTGGATCGCTGTGGGAGCTCACCTTCGCGGTCAGCTAAGAGAAAACCTTACCACGTAGACAGCAACACATTATCTAACAGGTAAACATAGTCATGTCACTGTCATCACTGACATTTGCTCTGTCAATGAGTTGATATCATGCTTACATAAACCACCATCTACAAGAAAAGAAAAGTAGTTGTTTAGGCATATTGAGACATATATACTGTTCCATGTTGACGGTGTTCAAGGCCAGGTTGCACAGAGCCTTGGGCGACATAGTTTAGTGTGTGGTGTCCCTGCTAATGGCAGGGGGGTTGGAACTTTCCAACCCTAACTATTCTATGATTCTGTGATTCTATGTCTATCTGAATAAAGGAAGTAGACACAGTTTTACTGTATTATAGCTATTCAAGGTGAAATTCTTGCTGAGTTTTTGCAGCAGGCTGAATGCTTCTTGTAAAAACAAGAAAAGGAAAAAAGAAAAAGACAGCATTCAAGCCATTTCTGCATATGACAAAGAAAATTAAGTTGGCTAACCTGTCTTAAAAACATTAGCCTTTTTCTTGAACAACATAAGGAATTTTGTGGCTTGGAGGGTGCCTGAGATTCCAAAGGAATGCTCTTTTCTTTGGAATGCTACCATTATTGTACATGTGCAAATCGGTCCAAGGTTTTGATATTTGAAAGTTCAAAATTTGCACAGATTTTTAGCAGCTAAGTGTCCTGAAAACTATGTGTATTGGTCATGCTCCAAATTGTGCATGAACAGAATTCTTCTGCGGTTATAAATCAACTCTAGTCTACTCAAACTTAAAGCAGGATGTATTTGCTCAGCAACTCCCTTGTTGGACCCACATAGCTTGAGAGAAGCCGAGTGGTTTTAATACATCAAGGAACCAGGTTTACTGGTGGATAGATACTTCAGTACAAAAAGCCTCATGGTATTTCTCTGACAAAAGCTTTCATAAAGGCCACCCGCTGAAGTATAGCAGAACAATAGTGGGTTTTAATCCTAGCCATGTTTTTTGGTGGTTCTTCCTGTGAGATTCAAAAACATTACTCTTTTTAAGATTTGGGATGGTGGAATACACAATCTATACTTTTTCAGAGCTAGACACCAAAAAGTTTTAGCTGCTCCTATAGATATGAGATATCTTCTTAGGATAGAAGTTTTACCGTTAGAGATGTAGCGTCATAAAAATGCCACATCAAAACTTAGATCCCTGGGGAACTTCCTGCCTAAAAGGCTTGCCAAGCAGCTTGATTTAAAATTACTATATTCCTTATATTTCTAAGGTTAAAAAAAAACAAAACAAAACAAAAAAAAGACTTCATTTTAAATAAAAGATATTTTAAACTGTCATTAAAATTGCAGAATTTTTATGAACTGTGATAAAGTGTAATACAAAAATCCTAGGTACATAAATGGCTAGCAGTATCCAATTATAATTATCAACAAGATCAACAAAGGTACAAACTCATCAGTGAGCTCTCACTTTAACACCCAGTAATATCTCTGAGGTACATCATTATCATAGATTTGATACAAAAATAAGTTAGCTGTAAGTTAAGTTAACCTAGCCTGCCTAGGTCCATCAAGACTAACAACCGTAGCTACAGCATTGCCCAGACGTGGCTAGTTTGCAATGCCAGAATAAGTCCAGAAGCAGAACTGGTTTTATGCCAGAAAACCTGAGATAATAAATCCTGCTTAAATAAATTCAGGCTGAATGTTTGCAGAACCAACTCATATCTCAGTCCTAATAACCCCAAAACCAAGAGCTGGAAAGTAGAGTAGAGGTTAAGGATATCACTAAGTAGCTCTGGGCCAAGTCAGTCTGGTTGCTGAACCTCTTGGATGCAGCTTTGGAGATGAGTTAGTGTGTCAAGAGCTGGGATAGTGCCAAGTTCCAAAAAAAGTTGGGTTCCTGTGGCAAACACGGAAATCAAATTAGGTTTGGTGTTACAGGGCTTGGTCTGCTGGACTGAGCTCAGGCGCACTCTATCTGGATGTTTTTACCAGCACAATAACCTCTTTTCCCCTTCCCCTCCCTCTCCGAATCAGACATACATTAGATAGCCTGGAGCATTGATTGTATCGAGTTGTTTTGACACTGCTGACATACTTCATTGTTCTACCTTCACTTTGATATGCCAGGTGTATTTAAGATTTGTTTTAATTTTCATAATGTGGTGCTTAGATTATTGATATGCACATATATTACTCACATGCATAAATGTGTAAATATATGTTGGAATGTCTATGGTTGGATTTTATATCCTCATATTTTACTTTGTCAGCAAAATCCATTAACCAAGCTGAGTTTTTCCATCAGGATATAACCAGAAACAACAACATACTAACACTTGCAAATATGTTATTTAAGTGGAGCTTCTGATGCCTAGTTGGCAGGATTCGATCTTACTGCAGTTAAATTTTGTGGTTTTAAATGGCAACTCCTTTCTGAAATGAGTGTACTTTTGTTGAAATTATTATATGATGAATATGTAATATGGTATATTAATGCTTCTTTATGCATTTTAATGTAGAAATCAAGCCAGCAAAAGTTCTGCTTTGCAGTCACACCACAGATCAAACAGCAAGGATATACAGGCACTAGGTGCTGGCGGGCCAAGAGAAGAGGGTCTTCCAGCAAATGAAAGCTTTTTAAATGGAAACCTTCCTGGAGCTGCACATAGTCCAATGCATGCAAAAAAATCAAGCAACACACCTGGATCTGGCAACAAGGATCTAGCCAATAATAACATGCCACACCTTCTCAGCCCAAAGGAAACAAAGGCAAAAACAGAATTTGATTTTAATGTGGACCCAAAAAGTTCTGATGGTTCAGGCTCAAAATACCTGAAGTCTAACACCAGATCTCAGCAGAACCGGCACTCATTTATGGAAACTTCTCAAAGCAAAACTGGGACACTGCAGCCTGGTGATAAGCACAGTCGCCACAGCTATATTGATACTATCCCACAGTCTTCTAAGAGTCCTTCGTATCGGACAAAGTCAAAGAGCCATGGGGTTCTGACAGACTCAAAATCTGTGGGCAACCTCTCTGAGGCCAGGGCCCAAGCTGCAGAACCAAACAGCAGTAGGTACTTTCCATCCAGCTGTATGGACTTGAACTCTCCTACCAGTCCAACTGCTCCCCGACACAGCGATAACAGAACTTTGCTCAGTCCATCTGGAAGGAATAACCGTGGTGAGGGTACCCTGGACACCCGAAGACCACCAACAAGACACTCCAAAACAATGGAGGAGTTAAAACTGCCAGATCACATGGATGGAAGCCATTCCCACTCTCTATCTGCTCCACATGAATCTTTTTCCTATGGTCTAGGTTATACCAGTCCTTTTTCTTCACAGCAGCGCCCTCATAGACACTCTATGTATGTGAGCCGGGACAGAGTGAGGTCAAAGGGCTCAGAGGGTGGCTTAAGCGTAGGGCAAGGGATGGCAGCCAGAGCAAACAGCCTGCAACTGTTATCTCCACAGGTGCAGCATAAGTCACTCACAAGATCTGTTGGCTCATCACGAGAAGACTGTACGGAAGATTCTAATAGGGTTAGTTCAAAATGTTGCCTACTATGGAAGGCTTACCTTCCTCTCTTTACTTCATGTGAGACAGTGTCCTGCTTTCTGTCTTCTGTTTGCAATTACTTATTTATTTGTCATGTTGTAAGGCAAGGCATGTTGTGTTTTTTCAGAAGGGCTAAGTATTTCAAGTGCAAAATGAGAGGATGTTTTAATAAAATCTCTTGAAGTACTGAAACATGAGAATAGAAAATTTAATCTCTGAAGTTAAAATTTCACTAGTAGTTACTAGTCTTTAGCTAGATTGTCTCATGTAATTTTTATCATACTGTTTTGCTTCATTAACCTGTTTGTGTTTTTATTCAGTTTTTCTTGCATGTATTTCTGTTATGAATGCTGATGTTAATTTTTGACATGAGATTTTCACTCACTTATAGCAGGAAGCTATTGCTGAAACGCCATAATTTACTTAGAGGAGTATCAAAACTTGCAATATCTCTTTTGCCCAGTATGATAAATAACCGGGTCAGCCTAGAGGTTTTATGTTGGAGAAGCCACTGGTAAATTGATCCCTTACAGGGATTACTGTCACTAGATATCTCGTTGTGTTTTACTGTGAGCATTATTTAATGAGTAGAGGAAGGGCTAGTTCTGGTGTTGATTTACATCCCTTACACAACACTTCTGAATTATCTGATGTTTTACACACCAGATGTGTAAAGATTTGTCCCCAGATCATTAAATTACCCTAACATTGATCAAAATTGGAGCAAAATGGTGCAGAGAGAAGTATAAAAATGTTTGTTTCTCTATATGTACGTCAGTGACTTCTAAGGAGAGAACACCTAGTACAGATTTGTTGACAAATTGGAAGGAAGTCAAAGATCTGCAAGTATTATTTAAGGTCTAAAATCATGCTTTACTATAAGAGACTAAAAAACTCTGCCTACTTAGTTTGTGTGTAGCTGACTTGATAGTGGTCTATAAGTACCATTAAAAAAGAGTTTTCAGGTAGCATTTCCCTCTACATTCCAGTAGGGCAAAAAAAGGTGTGATATGCTTTTTCATACTTATCACATCTCCTCCATTCAGGATTGTGTGTATTCACACACAAGAAAGATCTCATCAAAACAGGAGAAATACAAAGTAATTAAAAAAAAAAAAAAAGCTACTTAGAAGGGATTACAGCAGCTCCATTTCAAAATGGTTTTTTTGTGTGTAGTCATTTCTTATTTCAGTCAGGTCAAACGTTACTTATTCTTCAGGATATTACTGTAAAAAGGCAATAATACCAACATTTTGATGTTCGATTTGCTTGAGGTTTTGATTATAAAAGCTCATGCTACCCTGTATTCTTCAACACATTAGGATCTTTTTCTGCATTATGGAGCAGATATTAATTTGATAAGTAATTTTGATTTAATTTCATATTGTGTAGAGGCAGATTGTTTTTATCAGACCATTATTTGGTTTTTGACAATTGGATTACAAATTTTTATTTTAGTTAGAGAAATTGGTGTGTATCTAAATGCTTAAGTTTTTGTTCATTTTCATTTGCTTTGGAATGCTTAACCATTTGTAAAGAACTTGCCTTTATAGTCAATATTTTTAAAATTAAGCCTTAATTCTGTATTTCAACCATCAGAAATCTGAAAGGAGAAATATTCTTCTGAAAAGGATGGCAAGTCTGTAAATTCACAAAGCTGGTTTTGTTTGTTTATACTACTTTCATAACAAATCAGGATTAAATAGTCAATCTTCTTACAACTTGTAAGGGCATTTTCACACAGAAGGCATTCTTTGGCTCCTTCCTACCCTTCCCTCCCTTTTTTTTTCTTCTACATTCTGCATTAGAAATCAGAGAACTTCAGTTCCCTCAGGATTACTGAACTAAAAGATCAGGAATAACATCAGTGTTCTCAAAGATTCTGTATTGGTTCCCTATTACATTTTTTTTTCTAATCAGTTCTACTGGTTCTCTCTTTCTATGCTCATATTTTGTGAAGTTTCCTCTCATCCATGTTTCTAGCTTCTCATTGGTTTCCCTTTAGTGCTACCAAGTCTTTTTAAAGAAAAACATTCTTTGTTTGCTAGGTTTTACTTAAAAAAAAAAAAAAACAAACAACAAAAAAACCCAGACTTGCATTCACTATTAGTTTTAGGGCTTTTCAAGTGTCAGTACAACACTTGCTTAAAGGGTTCTTTTTAGTTTGAAATTAAATATACACAAAAGAGGGCAAGCAGAAGAAAATCAAGTACAAGTTGCTATTGCTGCCTCATGTTTGTAACAACTGCTGACAAAGAAGAGATGTCTTACACAAGTAGTAACCTAATCAAATGCTTCAGCCTCTTGTAAATTTTAGAAGTGTCAAACTCTGATTTAAATCATTGCCTTAGCTGCATTTGCGTCTTGGTACAGTTTCAAGGGTTGTATTATCTGTGACAGTGAGACCAGATCTTCATTAATAAAAGGCAAAATACATTTTGTGAGTCACTTATAAAGTGAATTGAAATCCCAATTTTTAATTCTGGTTGGGGTTTTTTTTTGTGGATTTGGTTTTTTAACCTTTTTCTTGGTCATTGTAGATTTAAATTCTTATAGGGGTTTCAGTACAGTATCCTGTGGGTTCTTCTAGAGAGCATTCAATTTTATGTGGTTGGTCCATACTGCAGACTCTGGTTCATTTAAGAGTGGGGTTAAATCATATTTGGTGGCAAATTACATACGTATGGTTGTTTCTAAGGTCTAACTTAAGCTTTTGCTTCAAGTACTTCCAGGAAGTACTGCATTTAGTAGAGTAAGTTAGAGGTAATTGTATTCTTTTTACTCTTCTGTCTGATTTAACTATATAGCTTATAGATTTCATAGTTCATGGACACCTCTCATTTTTCATAAAGTAGATTTTGTGGCTGTTGTCTCTAGGTACTACTGTATAACGGCTGATAAGAGATAGTGCTTTAGTGTTGCAATTGTCAGAAATTATATGCGTTTCCTGTTTGCTTTTTAAAAATTGCCAATAGCAGAGTGACCAGATCTATCAGAAACTAATTTTGCAAGGCCTCCAGTAAAAGATTCCTCCAGAGATGTTACAGCTGTGTTTCATTCATAGCAAAAATCTGAGGGTCTCAATCATGCTCAGGACTTTAAAATTACAGCTAAAAGAGAAAATTCTGTTAATGCCATTTTTGTCATTTTGGAAAAAGCAAGCAAGCAGGAAAACCAAATAATTATTGATTACATAGTCTCTGAGTTGATATTGACAGTTATTAGTACCATGAAAGGGAAATTGCGTGTGGTTAAGTTTGGGGTTTCTTGCTTATGTACGTTGGTTAAAAACTGAAAATCAGTTTATAGTCTTTCATTTTAAAGAGTTGATCCTTCTTTTGTTTAGGGTGGAGCATATCATGATCCACACTCAGAAGATGGAGCATCTACTAAGGAGAATCGAATTCTGTATAATGACCCTGTTCCGAGAAGAGTTGGCAGCTTTTACAGAGGTAATTTTATGGTGGATCTTTCAAAATTAATCAAGAATTTTAACATGGAATGTAATTTAAGTAGTAGAAATGGATACAGTGAAGTATCATAAACAACTAAAAAAGTTAATTGGAAAAAGAATTGTTACCTCACTTTCAGAGACTGGGTTGACCTGCTAGGTTTTGTGCAGCAGCTGTACTGGTATCATATTATTTCTTTGCAAATGATAACTTACTTTGACTGAAAAGTATATCCAGTGCAGTGCCTTGTAAAGCAGAAGGTAATTTATCAGGGGAAGTTGAACAAAATAATATTAACAGAGTAAGCAGTTCATTAATGTTTTTCATTCATGTATTACATTCTGATTAACACTATATCTAAACACCTTTTTACGTGTAACACATTGACATACTGATTTCAGATACTGTGGTGCATGGAACTGTAATGCTAGGTTTTAATTGCTCAAAACCCATGTTCATTTATTTTGTTCAGACTTACTAAACATCAGGGTTTCTTACAGGCAAAAACACACTTATATAATCCCAGTTAAGGATAAATAATAAAACAGGACCATGCATGTGCATATATATTTATGTGTGTGTATGTGTGTGTGTATATAAATACACAAATAGATATTAATCATAGAATCATAGACTGGTTTGGTTGGAAGGGACCTTAAAGCTCATCTAGTTCCAACCCCCTTCCACGGGCAGTGACACCTTCCACTAGACCAGGTTGCTCAAGGCCCCATCTAACCTGGCCTTGAACACTGCCAGGGATGGGGCATCCACAACTTCTCTGGGCAGCCTGTGCCAGTGCCTCACCACCTCCACAGTAAAAAACTTTTTCCGTTATGGTACACAAAGATGGTGATTCCTGAGCAGCTGCCTCATGGCTAAACCTGTGTAATCTTCTTGAAAAAGACAAGGATGGTTAGAAGCTAATCACTGCCCTGCTAGTGTTACGAGGCTTGTGGGACTCCCCTCAACCTTAAGAAGTCCCAATCAATCAGCTACAATTCGATTATGAGTCACGTAATAACCTTAAGTAGAGACACAAATCTCCCACTGATCCTCTTCAGGTTGATCAGCTGGCTGTTGACCTGATTTAGACATGTTAAAATCTGCCAATCCTTGCAAGCGTCCCGTTGCAACCTTAAAACCTGTGAACAATATTAAAGATTGTACTGTTTTAAGCAATGCTTTTGAGTATAAGGTTTTATAGCACATGCAACAGAGAATATTTAAAAATCCTCAATCATAATTGCTGTTCTTAATTCTTAAAAAACTCCTAAAATTGAACATGGATTATCCTTCTTTTTTATATGTAGTGAAACAGAAGTTGCAAGGAAGAATGACTTCCCATAAGTCATGCGTTGAGAGAACTGTAGATCTAAGGTTTATTCAGTTCCTTTCTTCATCTTTAACTGTATCTATGAAACAAATGTATTTTAGTTTAAAGACTTAATTATTGGTTTTGAAAAATGATACT
This sequence comes from Nestor notabilis, assembly GCF_000696875.1. Classification (NCBI taxonomy): domain Eukaryota; kingdom Metazoa; phylum Chordata; class Aves; order Psittaciformes; family Psittacidae; genus Nestor; species Nestor notabilis. The sequence goes on from NW_009930689.1 coordinate 69,207, forward strand.
ATATTTAAATAACATGTTGATAACAGTATATGCAAAAGCTATTGAAAGGAAAAGATTAGGAAAATTGAACAAAAACTTACAGATTCAATTTTGATAGCTAGGATAGTGTGATGCTGTAGTAATGCTGCAACTAGTGCCTGATCAGTTTTTAATCCAGTGCAGGTATTTCTGGTGATATTCATAATTCTAATAAATTTATGCTCTAGGTATGTGTAACCTGTTTCCAAAACCAGAGTATGTCTGTTTGAAAAATGTATAATACCTGATTTTGATTCTTCCATTTTTAGTGAGTAATCTCTTAATCCTAGTTATGTTAAAATCCAAAGTAATTTTTTTCAGGATTGGGTACTACTTTTTTTTAGGGTCTAAATGAAGACAGTCTTAATTGTAGTATTTTTTGTCTCTAATAACAGCATTCCAGTGTTTTATTCTGTTTCCTGTTTTTAAATATCAACTGCACTTTTGGCTTCCTACAGATAGAAATGTTCTCAAATCTAGTAACAATTTCCTCAAGTTCTGATGATGGTCTCATTTTACACCTAATACTATGTTGCAAGTATTGTAAAATAACAGCTTTCCAAATTGTAAAAACTGTGTGCTTTTTTTCAGTCATACATAAAGTACAACTGTGTCTTCATTCTCTTGTTTCTGTAAAAGAGGTAGAAAAGAAGGAGACAACTGCAAGATAGGATTTTTGGCAAAGCTCAATATGTATTTTTTGTTATTTCTCTGTTCAGTTCCATCTCCACGTCCAGAGAGCACATACATAGAGAACAACGTGTCAACCAGAGCCTCTGTGTTACCAGCAGACAGCAGCACAGTGGGAAACCACTCAAAGAGACAAACCACCTTTGATACCTGGTGAGTTGTTACTTACACAGATGTGTAGAGAATGGCAGGAAAAAAATGGATTTTTAACAGGAGGGAAAAAAAACACGTTTTTCTCAAAGTTTGCAATTACCTATACGTGCTTAGTTGCTTCCTCTGACTATACTGACATAGCATTGCATGTTTTCTGTCCCCCTTTGAGCAACAAGAAATACTTCATTACACCATCATACTCAATGCATTAAAGAGTATATACTTTTGTCCAGTCTTTCCTGATTTTTTTCACTATTAATCTTTGATTAAAGATAATAGAAGGTGCTTGTTTGCATATAGTATTGATAGCTTCATCTGTGGATTCCAGAAGCATGAATTGTCAGATAAATGGAAAAAATATCAAAATGCATGTTTCCATATCTAAAATAGGACTGTATTAATGAAGAATATAATATTCACCCTACAATGGGGACTGCTGCTCTTTTTGTTTATGCACCACAGAAGGAAATCTGTACATTCTATGGGAAAATGGACTAAGTTACATCTTACTGGCATATATTGAATTTAAAAAGATTAAAAGCATCACATGGCTCCCTTATATAACATAGAACACCTAACTATAATTATGCTAATAGCACGTCAGCATATGCATATCTTTCCAGGACTTGAAGGCAAATCTCTTAATTTTGTTGCTGAGAGCTGTTCAGCTCTAAAATACTCTTATTCTTCTACTTTGTTCAATCACAACAAAGCCCACTGAATAAAAATAAGCAAATGGAGCTTCAAAGAATTGGTGGGAGGAATGGACTGTATGCATTTGCGTGGTTCAACTATGCTTTGTACCACTGTCTGAAATGCTGATCTCTGAAAGTGCAATAAGATCATGCTATCTAAAGAACTGTTCCTGTGGTTTGTTGACTTAATATGTTTTCACATGAACAACCTGTGAATTATCTGCTTAAAAAAGAAAGGGGGTGTGGGGTGGGGAAGGGAAACATCTCGTGTGTCAGCTTGTGTTCAGGTTATGTACCATGTTGGTAATGGAAGATGTTTACTCAAGAACCCTGTCACCTGCTCTGATTCACTAGAGTCTGCTTCCTGTCCTTCAGTAGCTCTACCTACATTCATTTTGTGGAAGTTAGCTGAGGAATCCGATCATTTATGTAAAAAGGTGGTACTTATGTTGTGACTTATGTGGCTAAAGAAGGTATTAATTCCTACTGTTGAACCCTTTTACATATTTTGTTGTCCTTCGTATCTGAATCTTTCTATCTTGCATATAAAATAAGCCAGCTGGAATCTTGTTTCGCTTTATATATTCAGCAATATATTATCTTTTATTATGTGGTCACTGAAAAGAAATGTGTAATGTTATTTTAACTCTGAACTGAAATAATAGCATGTGTTATAGAGCTGGTTGGGAATTTTTGAACCAAGTGTTTTTCTTTGCTTACAATGCCAAATTACTGAAAACAAAACTTTTCAAAGGAACAGACTGATATCCATTAACCTTTCATTGGGAAGATTCTTCAGCTCCAAGATGGAATTGCCTGTCAAAACCAGGGATACACTCAAAATAAATATTCTGAGGTCAGCATTATTTTTTTGAATGTAAGGAACTTGAGTGCAGGGCCTTTGTTCTTCATTAATTAAACCAGAAGCTTGAACCAAGATCTTAGATCTAACAAGTGAATGCTCTCAACCAGAAGTTGGAGGTTATTCTGGAGCACATTCTCTGTTTCCCTCAGTGTATTCTCTTAAAGCTGTTTCATCTTGTTGAAATAGTGAAAGGACCACAGAGATGCTGAATATGGCTAAGTGAATAAGGCCCTTCATTAACTTTTATAGAGTTAGATTTCAGTCCTCAATCCACTTAATGTACTCAAATATTTTCACAAAGTGGATCAGCTCCTCTGAGAGAAGAACCCACAGAAGAATAAGCATTTCTTCTTAGGAAATGGGAGGAATAGCAGTGCCCGCAACGCCAAGTTACTGCTATTTTGGCATATGTTTCACTTTCTCTTTGCTTTTCCTACTCCCTGTTTTCCTGAAATGTTTCCTGCCCAGCTCTACATGTTAACTCTGTGCAAGTTGTCCTGGCAATGGTCTGATGTTGTTGCAAAATTGTTCTGTGCCACAAATGCAGCTTAATCAGATTCCTGAATGATGTAGAGTCTATGTTCCTCTACTTAATTTTCTGTATAGAAGTTGTGTAAATGCTTATGAAAATGTTGAAAGCTCTAATGGAATGTGATTCTGCTTACATCAATTTTATGATGAAGTAAATATTTGATGTTTGACTGGCATACATAACTGGTACATGACAATTCATCTGGAATTATGAGTGACATGTATTCCACCTGGACCTGCCACTACTGTAAAATATTGCTTCCCTCATACTATTGCTCTGTGTTGCCTTCTGTCAAAGATTTTGTGAATGTTTGCTAGACTGAATTGTCACAGATGTTCCCTTGTCTTTGTGCACATTTCTTCGCTCTGTCCCTGCTGTCCTGCCTCTTTAAAATAAAGGTGTTATAAACTTGACTTTTGTCATCAGGTTTTACTCTTAAATTACTAGATCATTTCTGAACTTTAGAGAACTTGATTTGAAAAAAGACGGAATTGTCATCCTTCTGGAAAACTTTTTTTCTTCTTTTTTTTTTTTTTTTTTTTGCCAGACTTCGATTTCCTGAAAATGATACTGAACTTGCGTTTTTCCTTTTTGATACAAGAGTAGATGTTTTATTCTCTTTCACTTGTATGAGCTTTTGCTTGACCTGGGCAAAATCAGTAGGTATAGGTAAGATGCTTATCCTTGTTCTGCCAGTGTGCCAGAATGTTGGCCTGAGTTATCTTCACCACTGTTATAGTTCTAAATATCTCTTTGACATAAACATTCAGTACTTCATCTCACGTATTAGAAGTGGTTGCATTGGTTGCTTACAAGATATTTGGTGGCTTCTGGAAAGCTTTGTTGTTTAGACCTTTTATGTCCGTATAAACATAGCATTCTATGACAAACAGCTTGTCGTATCTTCACTAGCATTTGCCATACCTTCCTGCAAAAATAATAAAAAGGGGAAATATATATATTTATCTTCTATATGTATGTAATGCTTACAATCACACACAAACTTTGTTGTTCAAGAAACATTCTGTTTCAGTATCAGTGTAACAGTATTGTCACAGAATGTTCCTGAAACCAACATCTGAGCAAGCTAGTTTAAAGCTTTTTCAGCTGTGCCTGCAGTACAACTGTAGCTGTGCATTGTAAATACTTACCAGTTCTTTTACAGAATTCTTGAATTTGTAAAAAAGATCAGGAAATGGAAAATTTGTAACTTGCAAGCTTAAAAATCACCTGTGTGTTACACTGGTTAAGCCTTTAGGAATCTGCTCTGCATAGTATGGAGATGTTCACCTTCCTAATAGTATGGCTTTCCCTCTGACATTTCCTGCACAAGACGCTTGCATATGCATTGTCATCCAGTATGCTTGCTTTATTCATCTATTTGGCAACACCTGAGTCTCCTTGCCTGCCTCTTCTAGTAACCAGTGCCTCTCCCATGACCCTTCCCTTATCATCAGTCTTTTACTAAAAATGAGATGTTGCCCTCCTATGTTGTCTGCACGGAAGCTTTCCAGAATTTGTAGTCATCAATATTCTGTCCAACAAAACAAGCCTAGTGAAGTATACGCCTTACAAGTTTTCAAACCAACCACTTCCAAATTTTTATGGTTACTAATGTTGAACAATTCTGGAATGGGGATGGGGCGGGAGAGGAGGCAGGTAAAACATTTATGTATAAATACACTTATATGTATACTTGTTTTAGTGATGCTATGACCTCAGGTGATCTACTGGCTTTAGTGGCTTCTGGGTGGTATTCTGTATATAAGATAGTAGATCAAGGTTTATGCCAGTTAATAAATCTTCCTTTTCAACATGGGGGGTGGGGTGGGGTGGGGGCAGGGGGAAGGGGGAATCACCTCCAAGCAAAGTTCAGATTTGATTTTTAAGCTTTCAATGCCAGGCTTTTAGATCAAGAATTTCTACTGTGTGCTTCAGGTTGTGGGATTGATACTCTTAAGTAAATCATCTATTTGAGGTGATTCATTAGTTTCTGACAGTTCCTTGCCTTCATGGTAGCTCTGTAACTGCTAATGGTTCTACTTTAAGCAAAAATGAAAGCTAGCTTGGAGAAGTAGCAATTGTTCATTTATCTTCCAAAGAAGGCTTCAGACAGAGTTTCAGAAAGTCCTCCATTAGACAAAAATCTTACCTATGTCATTGTGAGCGATTCAGAAGTAAAGGGAGTAGTATACTGGCAGTTAAAGACGATTTCCAAACCAGGCTGCTTGCTGAGATTAGGATTTCTGAGGAATAACTGAAATAAGCATGAGGAATTGCCTCCCAAAAACTCTCTGCAATACAAATCTATCTATGGCAGCATAAATGCAACATGCTTCCTATTTATTCTACTTAGTTAATGGTAAAGCACATCACCTTGCTTGCTCCGTGCATGTTTGCTGCTATGCCTCATTGTACCTGCATGATGTTGGATACCTTCCCTGCCAGGAGCAATGAATGCTAGAGGTAATCACAGAAGTTGTGTTTATACCTATGCCTTCTCAAAGTGTCTCAGATCAGAATAACCAATGTGATCTACATTATCAACTTAAACATGCAAAAGGCACACAAAGATAAAGTAACAGAATGTTTTGTCTTTGGTTTCTGCTTGAGAGTGAGCTCTCGGAGTGGGGGCTCTTCTCAACAACTGGGTTTACTTGCTAATAAAAGAGACAGCATGCAACAGATTCTGGTGTAACAGTTTGCTTTCAAGAGCTGAAGCTTTATGCAAAATACCAAGATACTTGCAGTTGTATTGTAATGGTTTAGTGTTGAGTGATTTGATCATACAGATTTTTTCCTGATAATCCTAATTTTTTCCTGGACTGTCCATTGTCTGAAAATCATCTTTTGGGATGCTTAAAATATCCTAGTGTTTCATCTCATCGATCAAAATGTTCTGCTCTATTTTTACTCAGTACAAAATCCTGGTGTTGAAGCTTCCTGCTATAATGCTATATATGTTCACTCTCTTCACATAATGAGCATATGTTTTGAAGCAGTTGCTTTTCAAGGTCAGTGCTTTTTCAGACAACTGTACTGCAATATGAGTCATAGGAGGTAATGACATAAACCAGTTGGTGTAAAAACACTGGCTTTTGGGTAAGCACCAACTGAAACTGAGCAGAGTTCTCAGCCCCTTATTTTCCTCCTCTGTCTGGTCACAGTATTCATTAAGAGGAAATGATGATCCAGAATTTCACTTCTCTCCTCTCTGTTCACCGGCTGTAGGAAGCAGTTTTCTTACTCAGGTTCACCAGGCCAAAGAAAAGAATCACAATTGAGTGAATCTCTGTCTAACAGTATGGCAAAAATTGTCCTCAAGCTTTATTCTGAAGATTAATTCACCTTTAAAAATACAGTGTCTCCATTTTGGAATAGACTTTGGAACAGAAATCCACAGAAAAATTTTAAAGGACAATTTAGAGTAAGCACATGGGGACTTTCTCATGATTTGACACTGGTTCTTCAGTGGACAACATAGTTGCTGGGTTGGTAATTTGCACTGGGGCTGTGGTTTAGGGCATGTTTGCAGCTGTGGATGCACAGTAGCTCCTTTGAGGAAAGGAGCTCAGAAGATTCTCACCCCCATTTACATGACTTTCAGAAGACAAGCAGAATACTTGGGGTGCATGCTTTCCTCCAGCTTTTGTAACAAATTAAGTAAAAAACATTTAGTAAATAACTTGGTGTTTTGTCTCTGTTAAGTCAAGTCCTGTGAGTTCACTGAGTCCGTAAAGCTGTCAATAGTCTTTACTTCGTGCTTTAAGTAACGAATGCAGGACTGCCCTACTGCTACCTATTAGTGGTACCAAATACAGGAAAGTGACAGAAACAAGAATCCTTAGCAGTCCAGTATATTTGAAATATGTGTTATAAATCTAGTAATTATATTAAACTAGAGATTTTTCCTGTAGCATTGTAACTTTCATGTTAAATCTATGTTGTTGTGCACCTGAATGTGTTTCCTGGATCTTGATGTAAATTCGAAAAAATCTAAATTAGGAAAATTTCCACCATTCTCTCTGCCTACGAATTTTTCCACTAAGCCCATTCTTTTACTCAACAATTGCACTTTATTACAGTGTTTAAACATAGCATGCATTTATATTTAGAACCAGGTAGCATTTCAAACTTGAGGTGGTTTTGTGTAGAAACTGAGGAACTGATTAAACCACCTATCAGAGTGAAGATATTCTTATCGATGAGGACTCCAGTGATTCCTACCCCAATTATGTTTCACATTTGCTTGGAAAAAAATGTCAGCTTGGCATGTAGTAGCAGCTGAATCACCAGCTGATAGCATAGCATTTAAAGCCAGAATTAGAAGCCATAACTATAGGAGACAGCTAAGTGTTGCTACATTACAGTTACTCCAAGAAAAGCTGCTCCTGTTTGTCATCCTGAGCCCTTAGAACTGTGGCTTTCCTTTAGATTTTCTGTTATTAAATCACCCACTGTGATTTTCTGTATGTTAGTTCCCATTAAATGTCACCCATTCTCTAGGGTCCAGGCCCGGTAGCATAACTGAGTAATGTGTGTCTCAGAAGAGTATGAGGTCCTGATCTGAAATGTCAAAGATGGAAATCCACTTCTTCACTAAAGTGTTTGTTCCAGTGGTTACTGATTCTTATTGTTAAAATCAGTGCCTTGTTTCTAATACAACTTCTCTGGCTTCAGCATCCACCTACTTGCTCTTGTTATGCCTTTGTCTTTGCCCTTTACTTTAAAAATCCATCTAGTATTCTGTAATTTCTTCATGGATAAGTACTTCTGCGCCGCAATCAAGGAAACTAAATATCAGGGCTGGTTTGACTGTGTTTTTTAACATACTAGAGAGAAATCTCCGACTCTTTTAGAGTAGGCCATTCTTTCTACCCCTGAAATTATTTCTGGGATGCTTTCCTGCACCATTTCCGATTTTCGAACTATTTTGCTCTACAACTGCATTCAGTTATCTCACAAGTGTTCTGCAAAAAACATCCTTCTAACCCATATAAGTATGCTTACTGTGTATACTTGAAGTAACATATTATTTATCAGCTGCAGTTAATTCAGCTCTGTAGATGAGCTAAAAGGTGGAAATTCGGTCTTCAGGCAAGTCACCTGTTCCACTTCTGGGTCTTCTTCTTTTGCCAGCACTGTCTCACCCACACATAACAAACTAACTGAAATTTTTAAGTTAAAATGGACAACAGTAGATCCCCAGCTTCTCCAATGATAAATTTGGAACCATGTCAGCAAAGGTCAGGAAGTTCAATTGAAAGTGGTTCTCTTGTGAACTTTGCAACTCCTGGCTCTCCACAAAGCAATAGATAAACTGGACCTGTGCTTTTATACCTCATCGCCATTTGTATGTTCTCTCAGATATGATTTTAATTTTTCAAAAAGACCTCCTGTGTGATATTTTTGTTTGCATATTAAATTCTGGCTTATATATATATATATTAAAAAAGACATGCATGCTTCCTTTTCCCTATATAACTATTCACTGGTTTGAGCTAATCATTTTACCTAACACTGTGTTCCTCCTATATCATTTAATAAGACTATGCAGTATTTGTATAGTAACCCTTGAATAGAACCAATGAATGCTAAAACATTAAGAATCGTTTTGCTTAGTCAATAATTCACATTCTTTGGCTTCAGATCTCATTATTACAAAGAATTTACATAATATCAAATAAAATATCTCTTACAATGCCTTGTTTCATGTTTAGGAAAAGTCCTGAAAACCTTAACAGTCACTCAGAGCTCAAGGAGAAAGAAAAGCAAGGGTTTTTCAGGGCAATAAAAAAGAAAAAGAAGAAATCTCAAACCGTAAGTATACAGTATTTCTAACAGAAAATATGTTTATCAGTTTTGAATTATACTATTTTAATATGCTGGATTAGTACAGTACCTTTGTATTATTTATGACCACGCCCACGTGTATCTATTTGTTCTTTTATTTTCTCTCTTCACTATGTGAAAGTCAAATTCTTTTCCTATTAAGGGTTTATTTAAGTGCCTTTTCAAATATTTCTTCTCCTACTAGCCCAGTGCATCTTTGTTTACATTCAGACTCTTTGAGAGCCAGTTTTGATGCAAGTTTTAAGCTGATGTTGGGGTAAATTCTTTTGCAGGATATGGTGATACCATTCCAAGAATAGCAAATGCATTATCATGTGTCCCCAAAGCTTGAATAATTTCAGATACCCATTGAGAGGAGATCGAACAGTTATAAATGAGAATTCTTTCCAGTCTTTTTCATGGCAGTGTCTTGATAACAGCCTCTGTCTTCCTGCTTGTACCCCATGGCTGGAATAAGGATGGTACATCTTAGCTATTCTTAATGTTTAATGATTTGTTGGGGGAATGGATTGTGGCATTTGTTATCTGGTATAAGCCTTTGGTGTCTTTTATACGTTTTAATGTTTTCGTTTAGTTTTGGGGAAGGAAGAAAGAACTTTCTTTTATAGGAGAGCAGAGGAGTGGTATATTAACTTTTCACAAAGTTTTATAATTATAATCTCCCTAAGAATTGGAGTAACTTAAACATTATCTCATCTCATCCTCAAATTAGTTCTGGAAACAGTAAGTAATTTAAAATTTCATTTACATAAAGTTGCAATATTTCTGTAAGAGTAACTGCAGTTACAGTTTTGAAGGGTCTCAGAATGGAGTAAATCACACTCACTCCTAATGAAGGGGAGTAACTAAATCAAAATATCTGCTGTCGCAGAGTGAGGTGGCATGACTCTGGGTGTTGACGGAGGGCTGATCTATTGAAAATCGGGGGAGAGGAGTGATTATCAGGCTTTTGTACGGAACGTGCATATTAACTACTACTCAAAAATGCACCTTGCCGTCCTTACGGGCAAGTTTTAGAGCAGTGGCATCTACCTTGTCTTCTGAACTTGTTCATCTTAATACCCATATGCAGTTCGAATATGATCATCTGCATTACCCAACTAAACAAAACACCTAGATTATAACTGTGGCATTATTTGATGTCAAAATGCCCATGAAAGGATAGCACACCAAAGCCATTGGTTCCAGTGATGCCTTTAAAAAAACATTTTCACTGTTTTAGTCTACTCTGATTCCAGTCATTCAACTGTGATGGCATGGAACACTTTAAAAGCCCAGCTGGTACATGGTGTGTCAAAGTACTTCCAGATTTAACTGTGTGAAGGAAATACAGACTGGATTGTGTTGCATCTCAAAATCCGGCACTTTCCAAAACATCTACATCACAGGTACCTTTATCTAAATATATGAAAACCATCACTAATTACAAGGCAGGACAGATCCATACATAATCCTTATTCCTGTTTTTTCTCACTCTTAAGAAAAGGGGGAGAGGGAGGGAGAGAGGTTTTGCATAAGGAAAAATTATGTTGGCTAGTTAGGGCTAGTATCTCACAGGAAGATTAATAGATTAATGAAATAAGATAGTAATAAAATTCTTCCACCCAGTTTCCAGCTGGAAACTTGCTGCCATCAAGTTGATTTTTGGACCCAATCAGAGACTGAAAAAACTCTTTTCATTTCTGCTTGCAACTATTTAATGGGACAGTGTCTACGGATAGACTGTACCCAATGATGTGTGTACAAGTTTCTGTTTCAGACGTTCTTTGTTCTTCATGTGTTAGTTGAGGACCTCTGCCTCACCAAAATTGGGGTGGTTGTTAGGATCTTCCATCACAAACAAAAATTATTACCTTAAGTTCAGCACCAAGTTTGACTTCAGTAGTAACAGCACCGTACTGTTAGCTTTTCAACTACATGAATAATGTTTTCTATGAATTCACATTAAAAATCCAACAGATAGCTTGTAACTACTGAAGTTTTTTCTGAAGTTTGTAATTCTTACAGACTCCTAGAAGTATGAAATCTGACTTACTTGAGACAGCTTTCTGCAGCAAATAATAAACTAGGCCTGAGAACTGCCCGAGCACTGAGAAGCACATCATAGTTAGCTAGGATCTTCTTAATAATGTAATTCTCAAAACCTTTAATAGCCCAGAACTGATCCCAAATCCTGACACTTCCTCCTTCAGTTGTTCCTGTTAATCATTCTTCCTGGAGTTCTCCAGGTGCAGTTCCTCATGGGATAATAATTGTTACTTCCTCCTTTGGGAATTCTTTGCAATATTGCTTTTGCTAAGCTGTTCTTATACATTCTCTTTTCATCTTGTTTGGAGTCTTTTAGTAACGTAACGAAAGATTTTGAGGATTGCTAGTCACAGTTTTTTCTGTCATCTGCCACCAAACAATTCGATACCTGTGAGGGTTGTGCTCAGTGTCAATGGGCACTATCTTCGGAGGAGCCTGCGTTTTGCAGATTTTGGCACATATTGCAAGCTATAGGTCTGAAGAAATTATCTACTTTGAAAAAAATAGGTTGTAGGTGAGCATTTCTCCTAGAGATGCTTTGATTCCTTGTTATTTTACTGAAATTGAAACAGGAAGCTCTTCTGACTATAAAGTTCCTAAATGATCTGTGCTAATTAGTGACACTTTCATTAACTTGGATGGAATCTAGAAGTTCACAAAGCTGTTTGAAAACTGTTGCTTTTGGTAGTGCACCCACCATTCCCTTCAGTCATATAATCATTATATTACTATTATTGTTAGTTAGCTAGTAACTGTTTATTATTTTATTTATATAAAAATAAGAAATGTCATACAGCTTTAGGTCATCATCATAAGTAGCAAATGATTGCTAGAATTAGAGGATTTGATCCCAAAGGTTGGTAAAGTCAACAAGACCTATCGGTTGTTTCCAAAAGGCTTTGAAATGCACTCTGCATTCCTAGCAAACATAGGTATAAGAATAGGTGTACTGATCTCTTTTTACATGTTCTATATGCATTGAGTTCCTTGAGTTTGTTCTATATGCTTTTTTCATTCAGTCACTATTGTATTTTCCCAAAGCAAATTATAGGATTGATACCATATATTGTCAGAATTTACCAGAAAAAGAAAAATAATTAATATAGTAAGGACAGATCTCTTGAATTGAAATACTATGCATTTAGGTTTTGTATCTTATATTGCAGACAGACTCAACCAACGGGGAGAATCCAAGCATCAAGAAATCCCTCTTTCCTCTTTTTAATTCAAAGAATAATTTAAAGCATAGGTCTTCTTTGAAAAAGCTTCCTGTAGTCACTCTACCCATGGTATTAATTTTTAAGTACAGTAGCACTGTAAAATGCTCCAGTAAACTTGGTTTACTGACTAGAGCAGCATGTTTTATTTTCATGAGATCACTTTCTCTTCATGCCAGTTAAGTATCTTGGGCCAGTTCAATAAATTCCAGTAAAATTGGCAGTTCTGTTGAAATAGATTGCAGCTAATTTCTTAATTTTTTTCATATTTGATACACTGAAAATACAGAGTTCCAGAGAGAATGAATCCTGGGACCAAGACTAAAGGAGGAAAATAGTTCTGAAATCATGTATGTTTTAAACTAAACTGTCTTATTCTGTTTCAATCAGGAAAAAAAATAACATGGCTTGGTTTACAGCTATATTGGAAATACACCTTTTAATGCAAACAGCTCCTTTATGTATAAATCAAATATTAACAACAGATTATCTGAAAACTAAATTTTAGCTCATGCCTCTGCTGTATTTTTTTTCCTGCTTGTTCATGATAAAAGACAGTTTGCATTAAAAAAGGTTACATTTCAGCTGTCCTTTTTTTGCTCAGAATTCTTGAAATGAGATCAGACTCTCCATGTAAGTTTTAAATTATCTTTCTGCCATAAATTTCATTGGATTTTCAGCTTGGGTGGGAAGTTTCTTAATTTTTGCTCCAGTTTGGGATATTTCTGGAGGAGGGAAAAGATGTGAAAGAAAAAGGTCATGGGTTTGTGATGGCAAAATCAGCCAGACATCAGTTTCGAGAGATTTTGGTCTGCTTCATTCAGGAACAAATTTATAGAACTGAGCCATGGTCTTAACTGCAGTATGGAATGCTTTTAAATGAAGATGAGGCTCAACATCATCTTTTTTTTATTTTTTGAAGCCTCGTTTAATTGCTCTCTCTTACAGCAAATAACACTAACAGCATGCGAATGCTTTAAGGGCTAAGGGTATAGTAAATCTGCATGATTTCCACAGCCAGTTGCTCTTACTATGGGGAAAACTATTGAAAGGTCAATGCAATTCTGCTGCAGTAAATGGGCTTCACTTGTGTTCTGCGATTAACTGGGGGAAAAGATTTACAGCTATGCATAAGAATATATTAGGAGACCAGTATTTGATATTTTGTTGCAGATGCCTAGCAGTGATGGTCAGGATCTCTTGGCATTACAGAAAGCCGTTCATACTTCTAATCACCAGAGCAGCAGGCAGAAAGATTGGCATCCTGAGAAGATGACAGAAATCCAGCCTCATGTAAGTAGCATTATCAATTCCCTGTATTTTAACATCACTGAGGTATCTTGACAGCTTTTTCTCTGGTGAATAGAAAAATTGTATTTGACATTAATTCCCAATCTTCCTATTCCCCTTTCACTGAATATAAAAAATCATGTGCCTGCAATCCTGCATAATTCTTTGAAAATCTAGACATGAATGACAAGCAAAAGAAGAGAGACTAAATGTCCCTGTGTCAGTCTTTGAGCCTTTTGAAGTATTGGTTATGTTTTTGTATTACAGCCAAGCAACACTACAGGACATGTCTATGGTAGCTATGAAGTGCTGTAGAAAACCCTTCAAGTTAGTTCTGCAGACCATGCTGAATCCTGCGGGCACACTGCTGCTCGACACAGTGGTACCGGACAGGGTCACCAGAGCATTGTGAGCATGCTAAGGTGCAGCTGTGCCTCAGCTGGCGCAAACTGTGATTTAAGCAGGCTGCATTACTGGAGCACAGCACTGCACTAATGCAACTTTATTTTCTAAAACCAGCTGGGGGGGGCATGGTTTGAGAGGGAGTTTCAGTGCCATGCTCTGTTGCCATTACAACATTGAAAACTGAAGAAGAGGGTTTATTGCAGTTGCGGTGTTTGAAGAAGCAACTTTCTCTGTGAGCTGTGGAATTTAATGAGGTTATTTTCATACCAGTTTGTATACTCATACTCCGGCCTCCCCAGGACCTTTTCAGTGACCCCATGCCTCCATTTTCCTTCAACTTGCTCACCACTTAAAGAAGTTGTGAAGGACTAGAGCAGCTTATCGCCCAGCTGTTAGCAAACAAAATATCTCACTGCTGAGTTCTGCCAGCCCTTATTTCCTGCAGATGATTACTCAAGACCCTCTCTAACCCCTAACTGAGGTTCACAAATTTCTCAGGAACTTTGTATTTCTCGTATCTGTGGCTTATAAAATGTGGCTGAGGTTTTAAAGTTAATAGCAGGAGTAGTGACAGAGGGACAGCTAATGCAACTGTCTATGTCTCTGTTTTCATAGGAAACAAGGTTAAAATAATTGATGGGAACAACATTTTTTTTTCTGATGTAGACAAGTTTCCATCTTTTCAGGTAACTAAGAGGTTGAATCATAATGAGAAGAGATTTTCTCGGGTGTGTACCCATAGGTTGGAATGAAATATTCCAAATGAACACATATTTAAGTGAAGAAGTCCTGTGAAGTTCAAGGTGTTCAGTTTAGGATATGACCGTTTTGCCATAGGAAGTATGATGTGATGGAGAGCAGGTGGTCAAGTGCTTTTCTGATGTCTTTCAGAGCCAGCCATTAAAATCTCTTCGAAAGCTCTTACACCTCTCCACTTCAAATCATCCTGTCCCTGCTGAGTCTCGCTTCCAGCCCTTACCAAGTCAGCCAGCCAAAGCTGCGTTTTCTGAAGTGCGAATTCACCCCATGAGTCAAAGCTCCAGCAGTGGCAGCAGCAACGTGCGACAAGAGCCTCAGCCGAAAAGCAGGCCGACACTGCAGATACCAAGTCAGCTGGAACCCACCTGGCATGTCTCCCCGGTAAACAGGGGCGCGAGCGATGGGCCTCCCTACTCAGATCAGCTGCCTTCCAAGAGCGGACAGAATGGGCACACGTATAACCGAACAAACCGATCGAGAATGCCAAATCTGAACGATTTAAAAGAGACAGCCTTGTAATTGCGCTCCAGAAAACAGGCCGGGTCAGGGGGAGATGAGCGTAGGGGAGTGGTGGTGGTTCTGGTGATGGTAAGACTGCATTTTCAGCTTTATAAAGGTGTGCAATATGTACATGTGGAGCTATGCTGTTCGGCACCACAGTGAGAGTCAGGGATTATACAGTAAAACAAGTTGAATTCTGAATTACCAGTCATCAGAAATGTCGCTGGATACCAGGCAGAGTGTGCTGGTCAGGGAGAAAAATGCATTGCTGTTTTCTCTCACTTACATTCCAGCTTTAGTGCACATCTCTGTCTGAAAGCTGGGAGACTTCTGGTATGTATTGGCACTTACAAGGGTGAAAACATTCATGTCTAGACCTATGCCCTTACTACATTTTTTGCTGCCTAGTTAAAACAGTGGGGTTTATGTGATAAAAGTGTATCCCTATTAAGGGTTTAAAGTTAAATTGTATGTCTTAAATTTTGTTTTTTAAACTTCCATATTTGATAGGATTTGTAATATTTATTTATGATGACCTAATATCGTACTGTTATAATCATATCTTTTATGTTATAATGTAAAGTTATTTTGAGCTGTTTGAAACATTGTGAAGCAGTGCAACAGCTACAGTAGTTTCTATAAAAAACTAACAGTAACATTTATATATTGCATCAGGAGTATTTTATTCTAA
>NW_009930689.1:84965-88832 GCF_000696875.1 Nestor notabilis
ATATAAATATATATATAAAAATGGAAAATGTCTGTTTTTTAAATATACTCATTTAAAAGAAAAGTATTGTTATGACACTATCTGCCATATTTTTATACATTTGTGATATAAAGTGCAGTATTATACTTCTAATAAAAGGAAGTTGAATGTGGATATACATGTGACTGTAACAGTATGAATCTTGCTCAGCTATGAGAGCCCGGTATTATAGGCATTATTGGTAACAATCAAAAGACAATACTCAATTCCAAGCTTTATTATGGGCTATTTTGTTGGAAGTATTGGCCTCATGTAAGAGACTGAAGAACTGTACAGTAATCTAAACGTGGTATGTTCTCCCCTGTGTCCTTAGCTTTCCTAGTAATATTAATGGGATTTCTGCATCAAGAGCACAGAGCCCTAGTGCCAAATTTTAGTGTCCTCTAAAGTGCCCCATGACTCCAAGCTAAAGCAGGTGCTCTTCCACTTAATAGCAGGGGTGAAAACCAAAGAAACATAGCATGAGTTGCAAGTGAAATGCCAAACTTTGACACTTACGCATAGCATGGCACTGCAGATCATGGTATAAGCTTTTATACATACGTGTATTTTACATCTTGTTTAGCAAACTATTAACTAATAAGGTAAACACTGTATTTAAATTT
The DNA here is from genome assembly GCF_000696875.1 of Nestor notabilis. Lineage (NCBI taxonomy): Eukaryota > Metazoa > Chordata > Aves > Psittaciformes > Psittacidae > Nestor > Nestor notabilis. Next base: position 85,610 of record NW_009930689.1, read on the forward strand.
AAACTACTCTTGCACTTTTGTTATATTTCAGAATGTATTTAAAGCTACAAATCTGATATTTGGATATGGAGGAAGAAGGTTGCCATGCAACTTCATTCCTCCTTGGGTCTTACTATCCAAATATTCCCGTACACAGTTCGGTTACCAGTCTCAGCAAAATACTAGATCTTGGGTTCCAGTCTCCTGTACAACATTGTTAAAACTGCCTTTATGTTGGTGAATGTCGAGTGTAGCAAATATACAACCTGATTCCTCTGTTGCTGCCAGTAAACTAAATCACAGGTGAGCCAGCAGGAGTCAAAAGCGTTATGCCAGTCTAAACTTTGTGCAATAAGAGGAGAGTCAGGCCTGTAGTGTCAGAACAATACAATCTTTCCTTTTCAAACACATTAGTTCAACTCCCTCATTACACTGCAGCATGGTTTGTTTTCTAAATGTTGTCCTCAGAAGACACTTGTACTTGCCAATATGTTGTCTTTTCCAAAAAGAGATTAACCTGAATGTAAATTCAATGATTTAGCCATAGAAGTAGTTAACAGAAGCAGCCAGGCAGCAAGAACTAACTTCCTCCTTGGATAACAATGCAAACAGTACTGCTCAAGTCGTACCAAAGTTCTAACAATGGCAAATTCGGCACCACTGCTCTAAAAATCTTTGTCAGAAAATACATTACGGAAGGATCTTACATCAGATCTGTCCAGGGCTAAAAGCCAGTCTATTAAATTTGAGAAATTACAGAATAAGAATTCCTTCTTTGTCGATTGCCTGCAAGAAATGTGCATGTGATTTTCTCTAGATATATAATATAGAATAATCTCTCTATATATGATATATACTGTGGTGATATATCATATATATAGCATATATATAAATGCAGTAGACATGAAAGGGTATTCCATTTTTTTTATGAGTTCAGTGGGCATCCAGGAAAAACACTGTGGTGTAGTCATCACCACCAGAGTTTAGCAGTATATTATAGCAATCTTTTTTGGATTCACTAGTTGGTCACAGCTAGGTTAGTCCTGTTAGTCCTGCTTTGAAATGGGCTGATGCCACTGAAATCCCTCACAGAAGCAGTGTCCGAGAGTAGGGCTCTAAGCAGCATGGTTTGAATGTCTCTGAGGGAGCGTTTTGACTAGATTCTTCTGTACTTTGTGGATATATATCCTTCTGCCTCTGCAAGACTTTTTTAGCTTGCTGGTAAGAGCTTCATGCCGGGGATGATGATATTGGGCTGTATGTGGCTGTTCTGATTTCTAGCAAAGAAAAATGTTTCCAAAGGGTTTTTTTTTTCCTCAGTACTGGTTAAGTTAAATGAGGGTAATCTCTGACTGTACATATTGCTGTTTAAAGTAGTTAGCAATGCTTCAAGGGTGACTCAAGGAATGTTCAAGTATTTGGTGGCCCATATTTACAGAAAATTGTTTCTACTTCATACTGCATTTTCTTCTTCAATTCAACAAACCATAGTAGATTTCAGTTGAGTACTAAATTGTGTTGAATGTGTGTAGTATTTTCTTCCTTCTGTTGGAAAGAAGGTCCAGCAGCTCAGCCAGCTGGCACTGGGATAAATGGTGTACTTTTAACCTGGTCTACCTTCCCAATATTTAGAATATTGCTAATGTAATTTTGACAATGCGTCCAAAGGAGTCTTACTATAGTGACTGAGATTTGCTGGCTCAATAAAGGGGAAGAGAATTACAGAACAAACTATTTTGTAAATGTGAGCTTTCCTCTTCACTGGTCTGTGAGTCTTGTGCTACATGTTGTACACATCTACTTAGTATAAAGTATCTTAGTTAAACTGCATTATATTCTTTGGCAATCTGTTTCGCCTTATGGCATCATTAATGATGTGAATAGAAAAGAAACTAAGTTTCATAAATGAATTCTAGTAATTTTGCAGAACTCAAGTTGCCTAAACTCATCTGTATGTTTTTACTATAGCTCTTGAGCTCTTTTTAACTGAAAAAGAAGCACCTTAAGCTCATCTTAACTGAAATTGAATGTGTTTAAGCTGTCCTTTTAAACTGCTATGTAAATGTATTAAACTAGAACAATATTTTGGGGGTTTTTTTCAGCAGTCCTGACCACAGAGAACAGTCCCTTAGAGCTATTTAACACTTTTTGCTCCATTTATCGCAGTCCAAGATTCGTTGCTCCTCTGAGAGGTTGCCAGCATGGAGCACTGGGCAGAGTTCTTGGCAGGAAGTCAGCGATCCCAGATTCAGTCTCTTCTTCCTAAAACTTTCTCCACCCCACATAGCTTGGGACGGACACCAAGCTTTGATTTCCAGTACCAAGTCAGACCCACTTGAGTGTGTGGGTCCTGACACCCCTCTATTTACGGATACTCTTTTAGATAAATATTAAAGCAGGCCTCAGACTTCCATATGTATGAGACACCCTCAGGTCATCCTTTGACTTTGACGCCCTTCTCTCTGCTATACCAATGTGTTTCTGGGAGCACAGCTGGAGAGGTTCGTCAAGAAGCAGTGTCCTGTGACAGGTTTTTAGCCATTCTTTGTCATTGCAGTTAGGTCTCTTAACAGATTAATCTTACCAGTGTAAAAAGCTACATACCAATCTTTTCTTTTTTCTTCAAAAGCCACTGTAGCTAATGGCTGAGTAGACTCCTGTGTTCACCCAGAAGCAACTATGTATTCATAACAATTCAGGGCTGTAGACCTCCCTTAAAAGAATGAGAACACAGATTACATAGCCCTGAGAGCACGGTTGTGATCTTTTAGCTAAGGCAAAACCCAGCCACTTTTGAGGGGAGCCATGCTTTACAAGTGTTTGGGGGTTTTATTCAAGTTTCAGTTTTTTGTTGTCTTATAATGACTTGGTAGTGAGACATGGTTCAAAAATACCTGCATGTAATTCATTCTCTATGTGTTGAACACTGTCAGAGCCAAGATGGGAGAATACCTGAATCCCAGTTACACTAAGAGTATGAAGAGGATAGCCATATATTAATATACTGCAAATTGTGGGGTGGCAACAAATGTTTATTTTTCCCATTCCAGCTAGCATACATAATACATCAATTAATGGGGTTATGTCATAGCCCATGCATCTGGGCTGTTGTTCCTGTAAGTAGGCCCACCATTTGAAATAGGAGTGTCACAAAAAATGACTGGAAAGGTGTTGTGCCCTATTTAACCACTTTTAAATGACCTTCAAATCAGGACACTATTTAAGAACAGGTGCCTTTCCCTAC
>NW_009930689.1:88863-95634 GCF_000696875.1 Nestor notabilis
GTCATGATATTAACCATTCATTAACTGAGTTTGTAGTGAATGAGGAGAAAAGCCATTTAACTTCTGGCCTTTGTTAAAAAGGGAGCAATTTGGTATATAACACAGCTTGGAAGTTCTAGATGTTGGCTCCTTTTTCAAAGGATCAAACAGCAGCAGTGTATCAATGCTCAGGCTCATTGGGCATAGGAAGGCTTGTGCACATCACTTGGTTCAGATATTGTACTGAAACTGAAGATTTCTTTCTTGCAATTATGAAGCAAATCTCATGTAAGATAAGCAAAGCAAATGTTACAGGAAATCCTCCTTAAACTGGAAGAGAAAAGCTGTGGTAGGTCATCTGTTCTCTCAGTGGGCTGCCTTAACAGCTATTGCGTGAGACAGCATAGATAAATCTGAAGGATTAGGTCTGAATTTTACTTGCTCCAAGTTCTGCTCGGCTGCTTATTTGTTATCTTGTGTACAGCCAGTTGTTTGGTGAAAAAGTTGGCTTTTGACAAATTAAGAGGAAGATAAATGAGAAGTATGAGAGGACTAGCCCTGCTGTGTTTGGATGCTTTCATTCTGCCAAAACACATTGCTTCTCAGGCTCTTTTAGAACCTAACTCAAAATATGCAGCGGGGCAAAAATGGATCTTAAGACATGGCCCAAGAGTCTGAACAGGGAATTTTTGACTTAGGCTAAGACTGACTCTACACATCTCTTGTCTTCTCTGCAAGTCAATCTACCTCCTCTCTCTTGCAGAATGTGGTCGAGGTTTGGTGGTTTGTAATGAGCTTATTATTGATTCCAAATTTTAAAGAGACATATAAAAATATTCTTCCTCTAGGTACTGTTAGCAACCAAGTAATAAAATCTTGATAGGCCTTCTGATATACTTCTGAAACCTCCAAGCCATCTGAGCTCTCCCTCTAGAATCCCAGTGCCATCCTTTGCAATGCTTTGCAGTCTTCTCTTGCCCTTCCCCTTGTGGTTCTCAAATATTGCAGTTGCCTTGTTCTTTGTTGTCTCTCTAGTGCAGATTATCAGGGAGTTAGAGGCCTTATCTACTACTCCACCTTGTTTGCTGTTTTATCCAAACAGCTATCCTTAGACTTGCTCAGGATTTTCTTCATTTTAATTTTCCATTTCATCTGGGTGAGATACGTTACCTCATTGTGCCCCCACCAAAACACACTGCCTACCAGGCTTTTCCCGTTCCACCAGGTCACTGTTTTCACAGGGCATTGTTTCTCTGGATCCGTTCTGAGAAATGCAAGGTGGCATCTTCATTGTACAGACTTAGAAGTGCATTGTGAAGTGACTGCTGTTGTAGAGCTTTCATTAGCATTGTTAAAGCATGTTCATAGCACAAGATGGAAGCGGCTATTCAAGTTTCCTATAGCATATGAACCTCTTGGTGTAAACTCTTGACATGTAAATCCAATGGCAGAGCTTTTAACTCTTTAGTAACAAGGCAAAACTTTAAGTGTAAGTAATTGTCTCAACTTTCCTTTTCTTCTTTTTTTTTTGCTAGTGCACATCTTAGACTCATACTACTGAAAAATATGTCTAATTGAAAGGAGTAACATATATATATATTGTTTATATGGAACAATAAGGTAAAATCTTCCCTGAAACCATCATTTTGTTGGAAATTCTATGCAGGCATTTTAAAATCTGGTTAATCTGCTAAGGACTTCTAGGACTGCTTAGATCTCCACTGTGAAATGCTGAATTCTGAATTTGTGTCATTTGGGAGCAGGAAGAAAGAGGTTTATAAATATGTGATCTTTTTTCACAATCTGCCAGTACAGACTATTCCAAAAATAACAGGCTGGGGAGGTAGCTTTCAAAACTTCTACGTTTATGGATAAGATTCCCTGATATTTTTTAACAGCTACTAGAAATCTAAAGTGCACAAACTTTTAAATTTACCATGCTTTCTGTTGTGGAAGGGATGTGATGTGGTGTTCATCTTTTTAATCCTGGAATACAAATTGATTTTAAAATGTGTTGAATATTTAAGGATGACTTCATGCAACTTAATAAACCATTTGTAAAGTGTTTGTATACAACCCTTTGTATCACGTTGTTGTTACACCTTACCAGATTTTTTTTTTTGGGCATGTATTCCATTCTTAACTAATGTACAATTTCTATTGTTGCTGTAAATATTCTAAAAGAGAAAAAAAGAAAAAAAAATCATGTGGTAACCTTAATTATCAGCATGGAAATGGTTAATTTTTACTGAGCACAATGTATTTTTGAATGGGCCTTCCAAAATATGTCTTTAATAAAAATGCAGATTTTGCACTAGAACACTGGCATTGCTCAGCAGCTGATCTTGTTCCTGACACATCTCCTCCAGAACACCTCCCCACACATTAGCTCTGCTCAGATGGGCAGAACAGGCCAGAACTGCGCCAGGACTCCTCTGCCTGACAGGTTGCTGCCAGGTCCTGGCTAGTGCCCCAGCTCAGAAGCCAGCTTGTATCTGCCCCCGAGCCTGATGTTTCCACAGGAACACAGGAAAAACAGTTACGAAGCACCTTGTTGCCCACCAATCCTGTGGTATCACCACAGACATTGCAGGGGCTGTTCTTCCTTTCAGGGCAGGAATCTCTGCGATTCTCTCTTGTCAACGGTATCAACCCACCAATCCCCTAAGCAGGCACTACCCAGGAATGAGAAGGCCCTGAAAGTTTCCAGCCCTTAAATTGTCTCTGCTGCGGAAGGGGATCCACTATTTGTAGCATGTTGACACTTCTTCATTGCCGCGTGCATGCTGAGACTCTTCTAGGTGAAATGTTCAGGTGTCAGCAATACAGGTTTTGATGGGTCCTTCTTTAAGGTGTCCTGGCCCTCACTTGCTTTGTTACTATGTGCAGCTGTAAAATATTAAATATTTCTCTGCTGGTCTTTCACTCTTCAGGGTAATTGGAAACAAACTGAGGAGTAGGGACCACTTTACCTTGGCGTCCCTTCTTTCCCTCTGTGCTCCAGCAGCAGACTTGCTGAAAGCCAGGACTTGCAGTCTGGTCAGATCCTTCCAGATCTGACCGCCCCACGGGTTGTGCCATAGCCACAGCTGCTGTGAGACGAGGCTAGTGCCTGGTGCCTTCACTGAGCTGCACCCATCCCCTCCCAAACAGGGAAACTGCTGGCCTGAGCTAATGGCTTCAACCTCCAACAGGACAAGTGGTCCAGCACTTCAATAGTCCCAGCCAGAAATGTGTTTGAGATGCCTAACTCTGTGGGGACTTGGCTTTACTCTTACAACCCCGCTTTGCTCTTCCTTTTTCACGGGTCTCGTTGTAGTGACCCTTTGGTCACTACAGGCACTTGGTACCCTTTTCTGTACCACCTGCAGAGCTCCAGAAAACAGAGTGGCCACGCTGTGGTAGCCCCACTGTAGTCAGTGTTGGTCCCCTGTGGGATGGGCAGCATAGTGGGTATGGGCATTTGTCTCTCAGACCAAAGTGAAGGGATAACTCCTGCATGTACCTGTTAAGAGAAAGGGGCTACTGGCTTACAAATAGCGTGGTTGGTCTGGAGGCCTGAGGCAGTTTCTTATTACATAGCATGGATTGGGCAAGCTTGACTTATTGCAGTTCCCTCACTTCTCTCTGTAAGCATCCCAGACTAAAAATGCTAAGGTCATGAAGCTGAAGGCAGCTCTTGGTCCTGCCTCCTATTTCAAACCTGTTGCATTTTACACAGTTGCAAAGACATTGGTCTCCTTGCCTCTGCACGAAAAGACCCACAGGATTTTCACTTCTAGAAGATAAATGTGTTCTCAGCACTGCTTTGCATCATGTCCTGCAGCCTCAGTTGTTGGGTTTGTTCTGGTTAATTGTGATTGGAGGAGTCTGTGCCTCCAATTAATATGATAGTGATAAGCTGGGAAAAGTTAGACTTCATGAGGAAAAGCTTTGTATTTTTGTAATCGCATTTGCCTGGTTCCATCCCACTTTCATAATGCCCTCAGCCACACTGTTACTCCAACATGCTGCATTTATGCAGAGGTGGAAGTCAAGTGCAATTCTAAAAGCATTTTAGGACCACTTAATTAACTAAGCCTCTCAGCACGCTTCTTTTTATAAGAGGCGGAGGTTAAGTGAATTTCCAAAGGTTGATTAGGAAGCGAGCTGCACAGCCAGGATCACAACAGAAAGCCCTGCTTTAGCAGGAACCATTTAGACACTGCAGATGAAAGGCAGGAATAGGTCCCTTTCCCATGCAAGCTGGAGAGGTGAACTCCAGGCAAAGGACAGAGCAAGGCAAGAAGCAAATGAACTGTGAAATGCACTGTGTGCCAGTTAGTTCCACCTTATTTATCACTGTACATTTCAATCTCGAAAAGGGGTCTAGTGATTTCTTTGATACCGGGAGGCTGGAAGACCGACAGCACAGGTCTCTCCTACCTAGACAGTGTTTTCCTCTAAGGTTTTATTTATTACATCCTACATGTAGGACCAGCCATGTGAAGACACATAATTCAATGTGGTGCCTTGGTCTATAATGGTGCGTGGTCCATCCATTCAGGCTGTGGGTTAAGCCTGCAAGCTCTTCCAAATTACACAGGAGTTCTTGGGCCTTGCCAGAGGGTGCATTTCCAAAACCAGCCAACTTGCAAATGCCTGGACTGTGCGCGGGAGGTTTTCAGAGGCCAGTCACAGCTGACGCTTTGAGTAACTGCAGTCAAGCTTAACTGCTTTGGGGTGCTAAAAACATTCATTTGCTGGTGCCCAGCCCATCCTTTCACCCCTCCAACCCCAGCCCACGTTCCTAAGTAACACAACAAACCAGCAGCACCAAGCCTCCTTCTTGCTAGACACCAACCACCAGGACATGGAGCAGAGCTGCCCATGCTGTTCTTAGGGAAGGGGGAGCAGTGTGCTGACATGATGGCAACTGTGTCCAGGGCCTGGAAACACTTCAGCTTTCAGCATTGGTGTTACTAACACAAGAGCTATGATGGCTGGTGGAGAGCCTTTGTCTCCCTCTTGTCTGGGCACTGCCTCCAAGGAGGCTCTTACCCCATGCTGGTTGCACAGCCTGGCTGCATGGAAGACTCACCACAAGCTCAGAGGACCTTCTCAGCAGGGCTTGCCTCGACTGATTATCGCTAGAGAACCATGCAAATTCACTGATTTCTTACTAAGAAAACATGTCCCTACATCCTTCTGTGGATAGGCAAAACTCATTTGGGGGTTGGGGAGGAAGCAAGGGAGTGATGGTGAAATAACAACAGTCATCTCAGAAGATGGGGATTGGTCTCTTCTACATCTCCGTAGACTTCATACTGTTTGTATGCTTTCAGACTCACCAGAACAGCTTATTTTCCTGACAGCAATTATTTGCCTCTATATACAGAAAAGAAAACAAGGCAGAAACATCTGCCTTCATGAATGAATAAAATGTGACAAATTCCACAGATGTCCAAAGGCTTTTCTCATGTTTTTGGTCACATCTCATTTGGTTTTAGTCACATCTCAACTCCTGCCCTGCACACTGAGTGTTCACCTCTCTGCCTGTAGGGATAGGAAGGGAGCATGAGAGGCAGATGGCCTGTCTTGGTGCCGTTGTCTTCATGCTTCACCTTTCTCTGCTGAGACAGCTCAAATGCCAATGCCACGATTCCTTGGGATGGATGCATGGATTGTTAAAAAATAGGGAAAAGGCCTCCACGTGACAGCCATGTTTGTGCCAGAGATGTGTGGGAAGCCAAACAGCAACTGATACCCCAGAGGCCCCCAACACCCTCCCACACGGGAGCTGTGGGGGCTGCAGTTCCCACCTGGGGCAGGCTGAGCATCAGCTCCCAGACAGATGCAGGGACATGAGCAGTGGCACCAGGAGGTAACCCAGGGAGATGGTGAATCATCAGAGCCTCCACATGCCCCAGACTCCTCAAGCACTCAGCACCTGCTGGGGATCAAGGAGCTAATGAGAGAGAGTCCCTGTCCCAGTGCCCAAATGCCCACAGGGATCAAAGCACCCTGGACCCCGTGGGATGTGTCAGTGCAAAACCAGAGGGGATATGGAGAGGGTTTGGCCACCTGATGCACAAGTCACCAACGCCAGCCACAGCAGCTCAGGACAGAGGGGACCTGATAGAAAGGGACATGTGGTGATTTGAGACTGAGATACAGGTGGGACCCCTCATACTGGGGACAGACCACGTCTGGCTTCAACTGTGTCTCAAGGATGGCAGAGGCCATCAGGAGGAAAAGCAGGATGAGATGCACACACTCGCACCAGTGGGGCAGTGGGGGGATACGAGCCTCAGGGACAAACAATGAAGCACAGACCTACCCTCCCTGAGGGAGTCCAAGCCCTGCCTTTGGACCCTATCTGCATTTACTCAGGCCTCCACAGCAAGCTGCAATGGTGATTTCACCAACCTAACACTCAGGGCAAGAAGCACCACATCTCACGGGGTCAACCCTACGGCCATGAAGCCTCCTGCCTTCCCCAGTGTATGTCCCATAAACACCCATCGTCTTTACGGCAGGTTTTGCTTTTTTAGGGACACAAAGATGATCAGAGGGCTGGAGCACCTCTCCTGTGAGGAAACGCTGAAAAAGTAGGGGTTGTTCAGCTCAGGGAAGACTCCGGCGAGACCTTAGAGCAGCTTCCAGTACTCAAAAGGGGCCTATACGAAACACGGGCAGACACTTTTTAGCAGGGTCTGATGTGCCAGGACGAGGCGTAGTGGTATAAACTGAAAGAGGGGAGGGTCAGGCTGGATGGGAGGAAGCGTCCCGGAGCCCCAGCTCCGAGCCGGG